>NW_024465987.1:0-17765 GCF_017591425.1 Ochotona curzoniae | reverse complement strand
ATTTTTTAAAAATCAGTCTTTTCTTGCAAGAGTTTGAAGGTTTCTGGATGTAGGTTTAGGTCTTTTATCCATGTAGATTGTATTTTAGTGTATGGTGATAGATGTGGGTCTATCTTTTTGTTTCTACAGGCTATCAGCCAGTTGTCCCAACAACATTTACTAAAGAGTCCTTCCTACTTGCTTAAGCTGTCATTGGTCTTTTTGTCAAAGATTAATTGGCTGAATCTGTGTGGATTCCCTTTTGGTGCTTCTATTCTATTCCATTGATCCTCCTTTCTGTCTTTGTGCCAGTACCAGGCTGTTTTGATAACCACTGCTCTATAGTATGTCCAGAGGTCCGGGATTGTGATTCCCCCTGCTAATTTCTTATTTTTCAGGATGGTTCTAGCTATTCGTGGTTTTTTGTGTTTCCAGATGAACTTTTGAATCATTGTATCCAGTTCCGTGAAGAATGTTTTGGGCAATTTGATTGGAATTGCGTTGAAAATGTATATTGCTTGTGGTAGTATAGACATTTTAATGATATTGATTTTGCCTATCCAGGAGCACGGGATGTTATTCCATCTTTTGAGGTTTTGTTCAATTTCCTTTTTAAATAGTTTGTAGTTTTCTTCGAATAGGTCTCCTACACTTTTGGTTAGATTTATTCCCAAATACTTCATACTTCTCTCTGCTATTTTGAATGGTATCCTGTTGGTTAGATCTTCTTCCATCTTGGTGTTATTTGCGTACACTATGGCTGTTGATTTTCGTTCGTTAATTTTGTACCCCGCCACTCTGCCAAACTCTCGTATAAGTTCTAGCAGTTTCTGTATTGAGTCTCCTGGTTTTTCTATGTATAGGATTATGTCATCTGCATATAGTGAAAGCTTGACTTCTTCGTTTCCTATACGTATGCCTTTGATTTCTTTTTCTTGTCTTATGGCCTCTGCAAGTACTTCTAGGACAATGTTGCAAGACCTAGGAGTAGGTACCGACTTTCTAAGAAGGACACCAAAAGCAATAGCAGTTGAGAACAGAATAAACAAATGGGACCTCATCAAACTAAGAAGCTTCTGTACAGCAAGGGAAACAATCAACAAAGTAAAAAAGCAACCCACAGAGTGGGAGAAGATCTTTGCACATGATATAGGCGATAGGGGGCTAATTTCCAGGATATACAAAGAACTTCAAAACAACCAAAAAACCAAAACAAACAAGCCACTCAAGAAATGGGCACGGGAAATGGGCAAACATTTCACAAAGGAACAAGTCCAAATGGTAAACAAACATATGAAAAAATGTTCTAGCTCCCTAGCAATAAGGGAAATCCAAATTAAAACATCGATGAGGTACCACCTAACACCAGTAAGATTGGCCCACATAAACAAGAACACCAACGACGCTTGCTGGCGAGGATGCGGGGAAAAAGGAACCCTACTCCACTGCTGGTGGAGCTGCAAATTGGTACAGCCTTTATGGAAATCAGTCTGGAGAACACTCAAACAACTCAAAATCTGCATACCATATGACCCAGCAATAGCACTCCTAGGAATATATCCAAAACACCTGTTTTACGACAAACCAACATGCATCCCTATGTTCATTGCAGCACAATCAGTAATTGCGAAAACATGGAAGCAACCGAAATGCCCATCAGCAGAAGATTGGATAAGAAAGCTTTGGTTCATCTACTCCATGGAATACTACTCAGCTATTAAAAAAAACAAAATGCACTTCTTTGTGGCTAAATGGGCACAACTGGAAACTATAATGCTAAGGGAAATGAGCGAATCCCAAAAGATTAGATACCACATGTTTGCCTTGATTTAACTTGTAATTTTTTGTTTGGTTGTTTGTTATTTTCCGAACCTGTCATTGATACTGTCTCAACCCAGATGTTTCGAAGAATGGAACTTGCATTATTTTTAACATATTGTTTACCCAATACTATGTCAATTAATTCCATAATGTTGTATAATGATACTGAGGCCTTTTTGGGGCTTTTAACTGTCTGGATCTTTACTCTGTTAGACCTATCTTCAGACCATAGAAGGTCTCCCCAAGAGGCCACTGAACTTATCTGGACAATAAGATGCTGAACTTTATGCTAGGCATGTGTTTGCAAGCAATGAATCTCAACTGAACTTGAACTATGGTTATGCAACAAGGTGGAGGAATCCACTATGGGGGGAGGGGTATGGGAGGGGTTGGGGGGATCCCCAGCGCCTATAAAACTGTACTACATAATATAATGTAAGCAACAATAAAAAAAAATAATAAATAAAAAAAAATCAGTCTTTTCTTCTTTGAAAAGTCTTAGAAGTAAGTACCTAGAAACATTGTTTAGAAGAGGGTGGAAAATTAATGCAAAAATCTCCACCAACCCTCACAACTAAGTTTTGGTTTTATTTCAACCACTTTATCATTTATTGAGCTAGAAAATAGCTCACTATATGTCAGAAATATATATTTTGAACACCACAAACATAATTAAAGAGGTATTGACATCTAATGATTACGTTGGAGAAATCTCTTATTGAATGAAATGGAAAGCAGATCAAAATATTTTCTTCCTTCTCAGTTTGTCATTTTTCAGAGATCATGCGATTGACTTTGTGTAAGATAAAAATAGTTAGTTTAACATTTATAATATTAAATTTTGACACATGAGAATGTGAAAACTTAAAGCCTAGACAACTTTCTGAAGGCCATATAACCCGAAACAGGAAAAGCTCAATTTATACCATTTTTCTCAGGCTTCCAATTATTTTTTTCTTATTTCTTGGCTTCACCTGATCTGAAGCCAAGAAAAACTGAATTAGCAGCAACATGGCAATTTGTGTAACCTGGTTGAACAGATTCTGCTACTGTTTCTGTGTAGAATACATTCTTCTTTAATATATTTTAAAGCTCTATGAAATATCTCAAAAGCCAGCTATACACATTTTGAAAGTAAGATTTTACTATCAAAAACTTCAGAAATATAGAAAAATTGCAGATTGTGTCGTAAGCACTCATATATCTCAGGCATAGCTTTTCCTAGCATTAACATCTTACATTCAAGTTACGCCTTTGTTCCAATTAATGGCCCATTGTTGATTCATTAAATGAGATGAGATTATTTTTTATTTCAGATTTAGTTGCCTAAAGTCATTTTTCCTTTCCAGAATCTCATCTAGGGTAACGTATTGCATTTAAATATCTTGGGATTTTGGGCTATAATGGCTTGGTTTTTGATGACCCTAAGAGTATAGAGAGTTACCAGGCAGATGTACTGCATAATTTCTGTCAATTGTGCCTCACCTATTGCCACTACAATGATGAAAATTAATGTTATGTTTTGGAGAGGGAGATCATAGGAGTGAAGTTCATTTCTACTCCACTGAGAATACATTCCAGCAACATGACTTATGACTTGTTGATATTAATTTCAGCTAATTTTTGATGATTTCCTATAGTGTATGAATACTTACCCCTCCCATTTTCATTTTGCATTCTTTGGAAATAAGTTATTTTGGGTAATCTCCACTTAAATAATGTATCAGGTAAATATATGAGATTAACTTTGTATTCAGGTTATAACAATATCGCTTTATTGTTTGTAGTCAAATTTTCAACTTTTAATGGAAGGCTCCCAGAGAACTGCTATGCCACCTTGAAATATCTTTATTATTATTTCTTTGTGTGCTACATTTTTAGCACTTCCTTATTTTATGTCGCTATGAGATGGTCCAGCCTTACTTTATGTACTTACTTCCACTGGTACAGAATTAACCATTTATCATAAGAAATTACTTGTTTCATAAGAGAATGTTATTCAAAGACAAAATGGAGTTTGGGACCAACTCATTGTTAATAATGATTCCTGGCTTCTCTGCTGTTATCAGAAAATAGAACCTAGAAATAAAGGTATGGTTCCAAACTTGTGCATATAAGCAAACATATGTAAACATTACACAAAAAATATAATCTGAATATATATTTAACTGATGCCTCTAACTCAAATCTATCCTGTCTTGTCCTTTTGCTATCTCATAAATTCCAAAGCAGTGATAAAATTGGCTTTGAGGATGCAACACCCATTCATTTAATTTTTCACTACCACTGTTCAATTATAGAGTATCAGAACCATTAAACAACAACAAAAAAACTATGAAAAATATCATTAGCAATTGAGTTATAATGTTAATGAAAGTAATTTATTTATTTCTCATCTTTCAAACAGAGAGGTTTAAAATTTTTAGCCTGCTGCACGAAAAGTTAGAAAAAAATAGTAAAGGTGGATAAAATCTTTGAATCTGATGAGTGATTTTTTATTATTTTTAAACGTTCATTTTGTACAGAAGTTCATCTCCACATGAAATGCTTTCTTAATAAATTTGGCTTCTGATCAGGAGAAATAGACCATTGTGTTGCAATAAGAGAAATACTATTTTCAGTAAATGGTTGAGTATCATGACCTCTAGACTATTTTAATTTGGGTTGATATAGAAGACATTTATATATTAAGTACATATTCAACTATTACAACTGAACAGATATTAATACTGTCTAGAGAGGTGGATCTACAAATTTCACTTAAAAATCATTTTGTTAAGGAATTTTCAAAATAAATGAGAAAAATGGGACCAGTATTCAGGCTCAAGGTGTTAAGTCACTTCTTGGGACACTAATAGCCCACATTAGATTCAGCTCTCCACTAGAGATCCTAAGAAGCAACAGATTACACCTTAAGAGTTTGAGTCCTTGTACCCAAATGGGAGACAAAGATGTGTATCTGGTTCCTGCTTTTACCCTGGCTAAACCTGGCTATTCAAGCTATTTGGGGAATAAAATCATAAATGTAAGATCTAACTCTTTCTCTGTGTGTCATTTTCTTTCAAATTGATAAATATATGAAACTTTTAAAAAGTGAGAGCAGAATGTTTCTTTAACCCAAGTTTTAAAACTTTAATACAAATCCAACACAATGGCTCAGTGGCTCAGTCCTTGCCTTGCATGTGCTAGAATCCAACATGGGTTCCTGCTTGTGTTCCAGATGCTCGACTTCCCATACAGCTCCCTCCTTGCAGCCTAAGAAAGAAGCAGAGGGTGACCCAAAGCCTTGGGACCCTGCACTTGCATGGGAAATCCAAAAGAAGCAACTGGCTCCTAGCTCATGGCTTCAGATCAACTCAGTTCTGGTCTATTGCCGCCACTTGGAGAGTGAACCAGTGAATGGAAGATTTTTCTCTATCTCTCCTCTCTGTCAATCTGCCTTCCCAATAAAAATAATCTTTTAAAACAACTTTGGTTAATGAGAATTTTGATATTTGTGGTAACTGGTATGGACCAACATTGTGGTGCTGTGGGCTGTCTCTGCTTTTAGGCAAACAACCTATATGGATGTGGTTCATATCCAAGTGACTCCACTTCCAATCCAGATCTCTGAAAATATGCCTGGGAAACAGAGGAAGATGTTCAATTCCTTGGATAGAAGATTCTCTCTCTCTTTTGCCCTGTTTCCTCTTCAGCTTATCTCACTAAATAATTCCGCCTTTCAGAGTGTTTATATGTGTTAGACTTTCTCTAAGCTCCATGTAACTGCAAGTTCTATTTAACAGAATTGCTCAATTAGCAAAATGATGCTTTGCTCAATCTTGAGTTATTTTTTATGTTTTGCTAAATAGTTCAGTTTGTTATTTGAAATATAAAAAGACTTAGAAACCTGAAATGGAAAAAACAAAGAAATAAAACCCCAACAAAGAAATGATTTATATTCAACACTATCAAGTCTCGGTGTATATTATTATCACACCCACAAGTGTGTTCCTAAAAGCATAAAAGGCAGATTCTTAGAAAGCAGCTCTGCTTTTTCCATTGTTCTTTTATTCTCCCTCATAAAGGCTAATATTTATAATTCACTCAACAAATACTGGCAGGATAAGTGAAAAAGATAAATTAAAATCTTTCACTTGAACACAGAGAATCATTTTTTGATTCACCATTAGTATTGTATATGCTACTTAATATCCATTATACCGCATAGTCCTGAATTTAACAATTTCATAATTCATTAGTTACTTCTTAAATAGGCTAAAAGAATGTGTTACGTTTATATGAAAGATAAATATGATTATTACAGAAGAATTTGACACATGATTGTCCACAAACTCTATTATTTGTTTTATCATGTAAAGTTTTATTGCAACACAGTTCTATTTATTGTATACTTATTGATCATGATAGCTAAGACAAATAATGTTTTCACTTTCCAAAAAAAAATATAATCCCTATATTTTAAAAGGTATTTAAACATTCAACATTATTTACAGTAAAAATTTCCTGGGGGAAAATTAAATTTCTTTACCAATTTGGAAAAAAATATATAGGAATGCTTTGCTATAAAACATATTTTGCAAAAACATTTTGAGAATATATGCATTTAAATGAATATTGTATCTTGGTACATCTATTGATATAATGGAGAAGACACATTAACCCTTCAATGCTGAATTTAAACTTTGAAAGCACTCAGAATGTCTCCAGTGCTAATATTAGTTGATAATATATTTGATAGCTAGCAATAGAGGTCTTGTATGAAAACATGAAATAGAGGTTCCCATTTTCTTATGTGACCTATAATCTGATACCAAAATAAGATCTCAAAAGCAGTCAAATATTTGGACTAAAAGGATCATTATGAAATTTATAATATTTTTCACTAATGTTAAAAATTTCTAAATATAATTAAATTTAGAGCCACATTTTGAACAGAGGATACATACATAAAGTTGATTGTATCATCACTGATTACGTAGAGTGCTGCATTTGCATATAATCCTTCATCTTAATTCTTATTTTGTTTTCCTGGAGAATAACTGGACCACATTAAAAATAAAAATGAAACACATTGAGTAGGCAAATGACTTTGCAGAGAAAAACAAGTAAACTATTATGCAGTTTTAAGAGCACTGCTGACTTGCTGGTGGACCCTGAGCAATGGTCAGTGCCCCAGTCTGGCTGTATATCACACCACCAGAAGACCAAGTCCAGGGACTACCAATTGTCCTGGGAGCGTTTGGAGAGGCAGGTTGGGGAATCACTGAGGAAATGCATTACAGATGAAGAAAGAATTCTGTGACCTGGACCACAGTAATTCCAGGGTGGTTCAGACAGAGAATCCAGAGGACATGTCACAGTCAGAGCAGAGCCCTTGTCCACATAGGATACCTGGTCTTGGCTAGCTGGCATTGATTACAGACACTGGCACATGTGGAAACCTGAATGACATGGCTAGGCCACAATACCTATCAGTGAGTGTCAGGATGGGGTGGGAGATGTTAGTCTGGGCCTTGACACTCCTTGGCACAGGGGGAAAAGGAGAAGATTCTGAGGATTTTTTTCTCATCCCTGTGGGACTGCAAACCTACTGGTTTCCTTGAGAGCCGGGGGGATGACAGCTGTGCTAGGAATGATCATGGAATTCACTGACACTCATGGGAACTGGAATTCAGTGTCAGTTACATTGGGCCAAGCTGCAGGATCTGCAGTGGCATCCAAGATGTGGCAATGGGAACAGGCTGGATACAGCATCCACCAACACTCACAGATGCTGAGATTGGGGGATTTACTATGCTGGGTGGGGTCTGAGCATCCATTAACATGCCTAAAATCCACATCTGGGAACAGGCCTGGTGGGGGAACTTGGAGAACTCCCCTAAGAAGCTGTAGCTCCCACTGGTGAGTATAACACTTGGGACTGAGTGTGGGCCAGAGCAGGTAGGGATGCTCCACTTGTCTGCAGGTGGATTGCCTGGTTTGGGCAGGGAAAGCAGGAGGGGTGTTGTACTGGATAAGACCAGGCCAAGTTGTAGGACGCACTTTGGCATGCATGGCAGACAAGACATGTCAGGGTTAGACTCCTGTACTACTGGTTTGCATGAGAGCCAGGGATTAAGACTGGACAGGGTTAGGCTGCAGCACTCATCAGTGAGAGTTGGGACTGGGGTGGATCAAACCAGGCCAGGCTTCAGTATCGAATGGCAAAAGCAAGATTGGGGATAGGCCTAACCCTAACCCATCCCTAACTCTAAACTCTAACCCTAATCCTAACCACAGGGTCCTCTGTGGGTGTGTTATGCTTAGCATTTCTGAACAACATTGTAAAACACATCTCAGGTGGAGGAGGGTTGGGGGGCTCAGTGGCCAAACTTGGAGTGGGCCTAGTTGGGGAGCTAAGGGGATGCCTCTACTGGACTGAGGTTCTCCTTTAGGAATGTGAGAGTTGGAATATGGGCAGCAAATTGGGATGGACATGGCACAACGTCCCTTGGCATGGGTGTAGACTGGTTCTGAAGTGTGCCAGATTAGGCTAAGCTGGCACTTATGAGAGCCATAATTCATGTAGAACAGGTTGCTAGGTCTTGGCACTTACTGTATCGCATGAGAGTCAGGTCTCATGGTAGGCTAGGCAGAGATTGGCCATAGCATGAACTAGTAAGAGCTAAAAGGGGTTTAAATCAGTCATGAGAGGTCAATGTACCCATTGGTGAATGTCAGGACAGGAGGTAGGCCAAATCAGCTGGGCCAATTACCCACTGGTATGTATGAGATCTGCAACTGGGAGGTGACCTGATAGACACACGGGGAACTTCTTAATCTTCCATGGTGAATGCAAGAGTCAAGGCTTGGAGTAACACAGAGCAGGCCAGGTTACAATACATTTCATTGTATATGTGGGTCAGGTTGGGGGTTATACTGGGCTGGGCCAGTTCATAGCACCAACCGGAAGAAGTAAGAACCAGAATGGAATGCAGGATGGTCAGGTTGGGCTGCAACACCAGCTAGTTCCTATTAGGGTCAAAACTGTGGATTGGTTATGCTGGACTAAGTTGTTATTCTGGACTAGGTTGTAGCACCTGCTAGCATGAACTGGAACTGGAAGCAGGCCATATATAGCCAGACTGCAACACCAACTGGCAAATGTCTAGGAGAGGTGGGTCATTGCAGAGTGGGATGCAGTACCCACAAGCACCTGCAATACTTCGAGGGGGTTAGGGGTGGCAAGCCTTGTATGAGAAATGTGGGAATTTCTATGCTGGAACACTGTTCCCACTGTGAGCATGAGAGCTGAGACTTGGGGCAGACCAAGCTGGGCAGAATATGATACCAGTTGGCCTGCAAATAAACTAGTTTAGGGGGAGAGCCAGGATGTGCTAGATGAGCACACTCACAGATACACACATAAGCCAGAGTAAATGCAGGCTTATTGGATTCCATCACATCAGCCGGCAAGTCCTGTCTGTCTAGACTGCCGGACTACCTGAAAAGTGCAAGAGCCTCATAGGGAAATCATGGGCATGTCTCTAATGGGCTGCAACTCCCATTGCTGAGCATGACAATCAGGGTCAGGGTCAGGGACAGATCTGACTGGTCAGGCAGTAGCACCCACCAGCATAAGTGTGGACAGATAATCAGGACTATTGGGCTGAGCTAGGCTGCAGCAACCATCAGTATTCATGAGAGTTTAATGGGATGCAGGACTAGATCAGTCCACTACACATACCAGCATGCACAGGAACCGAACCTGGGGGAAGGCCTGTTAGGGGATATTGGGGGTTACTTCGACGAGGCTGTAGCTCCTGCTGGTGTGCATGAATGTCAAGTATGTGCTGGGCAGGGTGGGGTGAGCTGCAGCATCCATTGGTTTGTGTATGAAATGGGGCTGGAGACAAAACTGACCAGGCAGCTGAAACCAGCTGTATGTGTAGAAGATAATGTGGGTGATGCACTGAGGCAGAACCTGCAGTGGCTGGCACACAAAGAAGTCAGGTCTGGGGTTACCTCTGGCAAAGTTTCTTTGCAGACTTCCCCCACTTGACTCAAAACTCTGACCATGGGGAAAATCACACGGAATCTGTGGGGTGACCTTGGATTGCATATATCAGAACTGGGGTTCCTTAGTTGCTGAAGCCTGTGTAGTGAACAGCATACCCAGATGCACATGACAGACATGACAGCTTATTGAGGCCTGCAAAGGAATCTAACACCATGGCAGTGGATGAAAAGCAGAACAAATTTGACAACTCTTGGGCCTAGTACAGTGGTCTAGCAGCTAAAGTCCTCACTTGAACGTGCCAGGATACCATATGGGTGTCGGTTCTAATCCCAGTGGCCCTGCTTCCCATCCAGCTCCCTGCTTGTGGTCTTAGAAGGCAGTCAAGGATAGCCCCAAACCTTGGAACCCTGCATCTGCATGGGAGACCCTGAAAGAAGTTCCTGGCTCTTGGGTTTGGATCAGCTCAGCTCTGGCCATTGTGGTCACTTGGGGAGTAAATCATGGGAAGAAAGATCTTCGTCTCTGTCTCTCCTCCTCTCTGTATATCTGCCTTTGCAATAAAAATAAATAAATCATAAAAAAATTGATAACTCTCCAAGCCAAGATTTAACAGTAAGTATCTGAGCCAGTGGAGAGTCTAGGGTGGGCTATGTTAGCCATTGGATATTGGAAGGATTTTCTTAACCCTGTAGCAATGAAATCAACAACATCTCAGAATCACTCATACCACCTTCAAAACATGCTCCATATTGGTAACCCTAGAATGACATTGAGTGGCCATCCCCTGTCCCCATTTACTGATGTGGTTAGACTGCTGGTATGGCCCTCTCCCCTTCTCTCCCCACCTCTCCCAGATAAAGGAAGAAAAAAAATTCAAAGCAAATGTCTCATCAACTCTCCCTCATAACTTGACTCTCCCTCCGCAATCAGTGGTTCACAGGGACATACATCCTTCTCAACTATGTAAAAATAAAAATGAAATAAATGTATAAAAAAGCATTTTCATCCAAGTTGAAAGATCTGACAAAAAGATTTAAAAAAGAAAAACTGATGTTTAACATGGTTGACAATGGATTTTTATTCCTTTCAAGCTGAATGACATTACACATTTTAACTATAATAGTTACAAAAAGGTTATGAAATCCAGTGTCACACTGAACATAAACTTGTAAGAATCTGAGAACATTAAGTATTGCTTTGGAGGGGAGAGAAGATGGCCGACGTAGGAGGAAGGCTGTGAGAGAGCGTCCAGTGAAAGAGGGATAGAAAGTTACAGAAGCAGCAAAGTGGAACAGCAGGGAATCGCAGGGAGAGGTCCGTGAGGCTCCCTGGGACAGTGTGGAGCCAAAAAGATCCACACAACTCGGAAGAACAGCGAGAACGGAGCAGGGCAAAGGTAGAGAAACCGACATCCCACTCCAGACCTGCTGAGTCACTTTTGAAAGCGGCCTGACGGGAGACGCGGACAGCCCGGAGGCGGGGAGATCGGGCGGACCGTCGCCGGCGGGAGGCGGAGGCAGACTGCAGCGGCCGGACGTTTGGTGAGCCGGGGGGTTGACGTGGTAGCCTCCGCATTCCTTGACCCCCTACTGAGGGTCCAGCCTCTGAGAACGCGGGGCAGAGAGACTGAAGCTGTCGGGTTTATGCCTTGGGAACTACGCACAGTGGTGTTGGTGGCTGAGGGGGCACCAGGAAGGCGCCTCGGATGTTCCTACACTGAGAGGGCCAGTGCGTCTCGGTGCATAGAGGCTGCTGGTGAGGATCTGGAGTCCTCCACATCCTGCCTGGTGGAAGCGCGATAACATCGGGAAGACCCTGGTCGCTGCGCCGAGCGGACTAGGCGGCCCCGCCTGCAGCAGCCGAGCGGATTAGGCGGCCCCGCCTGCAGCAGCCGAGCGGATTAGGCGGCCCCGCCTGCAGCAGCCGAGCAGACTAGGTGGCCCCGCCTGCAGCAGCCACCTCCACAGCGCAGGTGTCAGATGTCAGGGGAGCTTTGAGACTTGGGAAGTGTAGCGCTGTGTGTCCCCGACACGCAGGTACCACTCCCATAGGGTGAACTGCTCACCCCTCACCCCCCACCCCGCAGTTCTGAGCGTGGGCGACCCACCAGGAGAGCTCTGAAAACTCCTGCATCACACTGACACGGTGCGAACCTGCCGTGAAATAATAACAGGGCGCCTGGGCCACTCCCCCGCTAAGGGCCGGTGTGAGAGAGCCACACAGGAGCAGGGGCTCTGAACACCCACACACCACGAGTGGTGGATTCACTGCACAAGAGCCACGCCTGGAAAGTGCCTCACCCACAGTCCCGTGTGTGGGAGACGCACCAGGTGGGCTCTGAAAAACCTTGCAGTCCCTGACACGGAGAACGCAGGGAGAAAGCACATAAAACCTTCTAAGTCCTGTGGATTCCCGTGCAGGGGGCACACCCAGAGAGCGCCTCCATCCCTCCACGCCCTGGGGTGTCACACCTGTTGAAGAGGTGCCCAGAGTGTGCCTGGAATCCACTGGGCCCCCAAGGTGGTGCTCTTCAGCCCCGGGCCCTGAGAACGCACCAACGGTGCCTTGAAAATTACCACGCCCGGCAACACCACGCCTGCAGGCTCCAATCTCTACAGGAAAGCACCTGACAGCCCCTCAACACACGGGTTCATTTGCCCCACCAGAATACACCAACGCAATGGGAAAAACCACCAAAAAGAGCTGTGCTCCAGATGAAAGAGCCAGCACCCCACCAAACATGGGCCAAAAGCCATTATCAATATCGGCGATGCGAGATGAAGACATGGACGTGTTACCAGCAAAGGAATTGATGAAAATAATGCTAAAATTTCTCAGAGACGTGGACACAAAGCTGGAAGACTACCAGAACCGCATAATCACCGAAATACAACAAATCAAAACCAAACTGGATGCCCAAGAGAATAAGATTGAAAGCCTCATCAACAGAATAAATGCGGCAGAGGAAAGGATCTCTGAAACAGAAGACACACAAAATGAAAGTGCCCAGCGAATTAAACAGCTGGAGACAAACCTCAGCAAAACTAATAAAATGATGCAAGAGATGAAGGATTACCTTAGAAAACTGAATATTCGGATCATCGGCCTCCCTGAGGGAGTAGAAAGAGAATCTGGGATGCAAGCAGTGCTTGATGAAATTATACAGGAAAACTTCCAAAACACTTGGAACACGAATCCACCCCGCATACAGGATGGACAGAGAACTCCCAACAGACATGATCCAAAGAGATCCTCACCCAGACACACGGTGCTCAGGTTCTACTCCAATGAAGACAAAGAAGGAATCCTGAGACAAGCACGAAGTAGAGAAAAGATCACATACAGGGGAAAACCCATCAGAATCACTGCTGACTTCTCCGAAGAGACCCTACAAGCAAGGAGAGAATGGACAAAGATCTTCCAAGTCCTGAAACAAAACAACTGTCAACCAAAAATAATCTACCCAGCAAAGATCTCATTTGTATATGAGAACGAAATCAGATACTTCAATAGCAAAGAAAAACTAGAAGAATATGTCTACACAAAACCAGCTCTGCAAAGTCTCCTTAGAAATGCACTAGTCCCGGACAAAAAGGAGGCAAATCACAAACAAAGCTGGCAAATAAGAAGGTCTCCAAACTAAAAGCTGCACAAACAAGACAACTACATTGGCAACAACACACACACAACACAATCACATGGCAGGGCAAAATTGCAAACTCTCAATTTTAACTCTCAACACAAATGGTCTAAATTCACCAATCAAAAGACAGAGATTAATAGAATGGATCATCAAACAAGACCCAACCATCTGTTGCCTACAAGAAACGCATCTAACCAGAAAGGATGCAAAGAAACTGAAAGTGAAGGGATGGAAAAAGATATTTCACGCCAATAGACGAGAAAAAAAAGCTGGGGTAGCTATCCTAATTTCAGATGAAATAGATTTCATTCTAACTAATATCAAAAGAGACAGGGAAGGCCATTTTATACTGGTGAAAGGAATGATCCATCAAGAAGCAATCACCATCATTAATGTTTATGCACCGAATCTTAATGCACCTAGTTACGTAAAGCAATTACTTACAGACTTAAAGGAAGACATAGACACCCGCACAATTCTTGTAGGCGATCTCAACACACCTCTAACAACAATGGACCGGTCCACGAAACAAAAACTCAACAAAGAAACAACAGAGCTCACACAAACAATAGAACAACTAGACTTAGTAGACATATATAGAACTTTTTATCCTAAGGCCACAGACTATACATTCTTCTCAGCGGTGCATGGCACCTTCTCCAGAATCGATCACATGATAGGACATAAAGCGAATCTAAACAACTTCCAAAACATTAGTATCATACCATGTACCCTCTCAGACCACCATGGGATGAAACTGGAAATCAACAACTCAAAACTCCCCAGGAAGTATAGGCACTCTTGGAAATTGAACAATATGCTATTAAACGAACAATGGGTCAGAGAAGAAATTAAAGATGAGATCAAAAAATTCATGGAAACCAACGAAAACTCTGATACAACATTCCAAAACTTGTGGGACACCGCCAAAGCAGTGCTAAGAGGTAGATTCATTGCAATCGGAGCGCATGTCAAGGCCCAAGAAAGACGCCAAATACAGGAACTAACCACACACCTCCAGGATCTGGAAAAACAGCAGCAGAAGAGTCCCACGCACAATAGGAAACAAGAAATCATCAAAACAAGGGAGGAGATAAACCAAATAAAAATCAAAAAAACTATACATAAAATCAACAAATCAAAAAGTTGGTTTTTTGAGAAAATAAACAAAATAGACACTCCACTGGCCCGATTGACCAAAAAAAAACAAGAGAAAGTGAGAATCAATAGCATTAAAGATGAAAAAGGCAACATAACAACAGACACTGCAATCATTAAGAAAATAATTAGAAATTTCTACAAAGAACTGTACTCCCACAAATTTGAGGACCACCAAGAAATAGAAAAGTTCCTGGACTCCCACCACTTACCAAAACTCAGTCCGGAGGCAACTGCAGAATTAAATAAACCCATAACCGAGGTAGAGATTGAAACAGTCATCAAGGATCTCCCAACGAAAAAAAGCCCAGGCCCAGACGGCTTCACTACAGAATTCTACAAAACATTCCGAACAGAACTAACCCCAATCCTCTACAAGCTCTTCAAAACAATAGAGGAGGAAGCAACCCTCCCAAACTCATTCTATGAAGCCAACATCACCTTAATCCCAAAACCGGACAGAGAACCATCAGAGAAGGAAAACTACAGACCTATCTCTCTGATGAACATTGATGCTAAAATTCTCAACAAAATCCTAGCCAATAGAATTCAAAAAATCATCAGACAGATCATTCATCCGGATCAAGTAGGATTCATCCCTGGAATGCAGGGATGGTTCAACATTCGGAAATCCATAAATGTTATAAACCATATCCAAAAACTGCAAAACAAGAACCACATAATAGTTTCAATAGATGCAGAAAAAGCTTTCGACAAAATCCAACACCTCTTCATGCTAAAAACTCTAGCCAAAGTAGGCATAGATGGGAAAATCCACAACATAATTAAAGCAATTTATGAAAAACCCAACGCCAGTATCATACTGAATGGAGAAAAGCTAGAACCCTTCCCACTGAGATCTGGAACAAGACAAGGGTGCCCGCTATCACCACTGCTATTCAACATAGTCCTAGAGGTACTTGCAGAGGCCATAAGACAAGAAAAAGAAATCAAAGGCATACGTATAGGAAACGAAGAAGTCAAGCTTTCACTATATGCAGATGACATAATCCTATACATAGAAAAACCAGGAGAATCAATACAGAAACTGCTAGAACTTATACGAGAGTTTGGCAGAGTGGCGGGGTACAAAATTAACGAATGAAAATCAACAGCCATAGTGTACGCAAATAACACCAAGATGGAAGAAGATCTAACCAACAGGATACCATTCAAAATAGCAGAGAGAAGTATGAAGTATTTGGGAATAAATCTAACCAAAAGCGTAGGAGACCTATTCGAAGAAAACTACAAACTATTTAAAAAGGAAATTGAACAAGACCTCAAAAGATGGAATAACATCCCGTGCTCCTGGATAGGCAAAATCAATATCATTAAAATGTCTATACTACCACAAGCAATATACATTTTCAACGCAATTCCAGTCAAATTGCCCAAAACATTCTTCACGGAACTGGATACAATGATTCAAAAGTTCATCTGGAAACACAAAAAACCACGAATAGCTAGAACCATCCTGAAAAATAAGAGATTAGCAGGGGGAATCACAATCCCGGACCTCTGGACATACTATAGAGCAGTGGTTATCAAAACAGCCTGGTACTGGCACAAAGACAGAAAAGAAGATCAATGGAATAGAATAGAAGCACCAAAAGGGAACCCACACAAATACAGCCAATTAATCTTTGACAAAAAGACCAATGATAGCTCAAGCAAGTGGGAAGGCCTCTTTAGTAAATGTTGTTGGGACAACTGGCTGATAGCCTGTAGAAACAAAAGGATAGACCCACATCTATCACCATACACTAAGATCCAATCTACATGGATAAAAGACCTAAACCTACATCCAGAAACCTTCAAACTCTTGCAAGAAAATGTAGGAAATACACTGCAAGACCTAGGAGTAGGTTCCGACTTTCTAAGAAGGACACCAAAAGCAATAGCAGTTGAGAACAGAATAAACAAATGGGACCTCATCAAACTAAGAAGCTTCTGTACAGCAAGGGAAACAATCAACAAAGTAAAAAAGCAACCCACAGAGTGGGAGAAGATCTTTGCACACGATATAGGCCATAGGGGGCTAATTTCCAGGATATACAAAGAACTTCAAAACAACCAAAAAACCAAAACAAACAAGCCACTCAAGAAATGGGCAAGGGAAATGGGCAAACATTTCACAAAGGAGCAAGTCCAAATGGCAAACAAACATATGAAAAAATGTTCCAGCTCCCTAGCAATAAGGGAAATCCAAATTAAAACATCGATGAGGTACCACCTAACACCAGTAAGATTGGCCCACATAAACAAGAACACCAACGACGCTTGCTGGCGAGGATGCGGGGAAAAGGGAACCCTACTCCACTGCTGGTGGAGCTGCAAATTGGTACAGCCTTTATGGAAATCAGTCTGGAGAACGCTCAAACAACTCGGAATCTGCATGCCATATGACCCAGCAATAGCACTCCTAGGAATATATCCAAAACACCTGTTTTACGACAAACCAACATGCATCCCTATGTTCATTGCAGCACAATCAGTAATTGCAAAAACATGGAAGCAACCGAAATGCCCATCAATAGAAGATTGGATAAGAAAGCTTTGGTTCATCTACTCCATGGAATACTACTCAGCTGTTAAAAAAAACAAAATGCAGTTCTTTGTGGCTAAATGGGCACAACTGGAAACTATAATGCTAAGGGAAATGAGTGAATCCCAAAAGATTAGATACCACATGTTCGCCTTGATCTAACCTGTAATTTATTGTTTGGTTGTTTGTTATTTTTTGAACATGTCATTGATGCTGTCTCAACCCAGATGTTTCGAAGAATGGAACTTGCATTATTTTTAACATATTGTTTACCCAATACTATGTCAATTAATTCCATAATGTTGTATATTGATACTGAGGCCTTGTCGGGGCTTTTAACTGTCTGGATCTTTACTCTGTTAGACCTATCTTCAGACCATAGAAGGTCTCCCCAGGAGGCCACTGAACTTATCTGGACAATAAGACGCTGAACTTTATGCTAGGCATGTGTTTGCAAGCAATGAATCTCAACTGAACTTGAACTATGGTTATGCAGCAAGGTGGAGGAATCCACCATGGGGGGAGGGGTATGGGGAGGGGTGGGGGGAATCCCCAGCGCCTATAAAACTGTACTACACAATACAGTGTAAGCAACAATAAAAAAAAAAAAAAAA
>NW_024465986.1:0-6821 GCF_017591425.1 Ochotona curzoniae | reverse complement strand
CATTTGTATGATTGGACTGTTGTGAGTAATGATGCACTTGACACAAGAATATCAGTGGCTTTCCAAGGTGATGCTTTCCTTTGGGTGTACATAGGAAACAATGCTGGGTTACATGGTAGTTTTGTACAGTTTCTTTAGGAACTTTCTTTTTTTTTTTTTTATTGTTGCTTACATTATATTATGTAGTACAGTTTTATAGGCGCTGGGGATCCCCCCCACCCCTCCCATACCCCTCCCCCCATGGTGGATTCCTCCACCTTGTTGCATAACCATAGTTCAAGTTCAGTTGAGATTCATTGCTTGCAAACACCTGCCTAGCATAAAGTTCAGCGTCTTATTGTCCAGATAAGTTCAGTGGCCTCTTGGGGAGACCTTCTATGGTCTGAAGATAGGTCTAACAGAGTAAAGATCCAGTCAGTTAAAAGCCCCAACAAGGCCTCAGTATCATTATACAACATTATGGAATTAATTGACATAGTATTGGGTAAACAATATGTTAAAAATAATGCAAGTTCCATTCTTCGAAACATCTGGGTTGAGACAGTATCAATGACAGGTTCAAAAAATAACAAACCACCAAACAAAAAATTACAGGTTAAATCAAGGCAAACATGTGGTATCTAATCTTTTGGGATTCGCTCATTTCCCTTAGCATTATAGTTTCCAGTTGTGCCCATTTAGCCACAAAGAACTGCATTTTGTTTTTTTTTAATAGCTGAGTAGTATTCCATGGAGTAGATGAACCAAAGCTTTCTTATCCAATCTTCTGCTGATGGGCATTTCGGTTGCTTCCATGTTTTCGCAATTACTGATTGTGCTGCAATGAACATAGGGATGCATGTTGGTTTGTCGTAAAACAGGTGTTTTGGATATATTCCTAGGAGTGCTATTGCTGGGTCATATGGTATGCTGATTTTGAGTTGTTTGAGTGTTCTCCAGACTGATTTCCATAAAGGCTGTACCAATTTGCAGCTCCACCAGCAGTGGAGTAGGGTTCCCTTTTCCCCGCATCCTCGCCAGCAAGCGTCGTTGGTGTTCTTGTTTATGTGGGCCAATCTTACTGGTGTTAGGTGGTACCTCATCGATGTTTTAATTTGGATTTCCCTTATTGCTAGGGAGCTGAAACATTTTTTCATATGTTTGTTTGCCATTTGGACTTGTTCCTTTGTGAAATGTTTGCCCATTTCCCGTGCCCATTTCTTGAGTGGCTTGTTTGTTTTGGTTTTTTGGTTGTTTGAAGTTCTTTGTATATCCTGGAAATTAGCCCCCTATCGCCTATATCGCGTGCAAAGATCTTCTCCCACTCTGTGGGTTGCTTTTTTACTTTGTTGATTGTTTCCCTTGCTGTACAGAAGCTTCTTAGTTTGATGAGGTCCCATTTGTTTATTCTGTTCTCAACTGCTATTGCTTTTGGTGTCCTTCTTAGAAAGTCGGTACCTACTCCTAGGTCTTGCAGGGTATTTCCTACATTTTCTTGCAAGAGTTTGAAGGTTTCTGGATGTAGGTTTAGGTCTTTTATCCATGTAGATTGGATCTTAGTGTATGGTGATAGATGTGGGTCTATCTTTTTGTTTCTACAGGCTATCAGCCAGTTGTCCCAACAACATTTACTAAAGAGTCCTTCCCACTTGCTTAAGCTGTCATTGGTCTTTTTGTCAAAGATTAATTGGCTGTATCTGTGTGGATTCCCTTTTGGTGCTTCTATTCTATTCCATTGATCTTCCTTTCTGTCTTTGTGCCAGTACCAGGCTGTTTTGATTACCACTGCTCTATAGTATGTCCAGAGGTCCGGGATTGTGATTCCCCCTGCTAATTTCTTATTTTTCAGGATGGTTCTAGCTATTCGTGGTTTTTTGTGTTTCCAGATGAACTCTTGAATCATTGTATCCAGTTCCGTGAAGAATGTTTTGGGCAATTTGATTGGAATTGCGTTGAAAATGTATATTGCTTGTGGTAGTATAGACATTTTAATGATATTGATTTTGCCTATCCAGGAGCACGGGATGTTATTCCATCTTTTGAGGTTTTGTTCAATTTCCTTTTTAAATAGTTTGTAGTTTTCTTCGAATAGGTCTCCTACACTTTTGGTTAGATTTATTCCCAAATACTTCATACTTCTCTCTGCTATTTTGAATGGTATCCTGTTGGTTAGATCTTCTTCCATCTTGGTGTTATTTGCGTACACTATGGCTGTTGATTTTCGTTCGTTAATTTTGTACCCCGCCACTCTGCCAAACTCTCGTATAAGTTCTAGCAGTTTCTGTATTGAGTCTCCTGGTTTTTCTATGTATAGGATTATGTCATCTGCATATAGTGAAAGCTTGACTTCTTCGTTTCCTATACGTATGCCTTTGATTTCTTTTTCTTGTCTTATGGCCTCTGCAAGTACCTCTAGGACTATGTTGAATAGCAGTGGTGATAGTGGGCACCCTTGTCTTGTTCCAGATCTCAGTGGGAAGGGTTCTAGCTTTTCTCCATTCAGTATGATACTGGCGTTGGGTTTTTCATAAATTGCTTTAATTATGTTGTGGATTTTCCCATCTATGCCTACTTTGGCTAGAGTTTTTAGCATGAAGAGGTGTTGGATTTTGTCGAAAGCTTTTTCTGCATCTATTGAAACTATTATGTGGTTCTTGTTTTGCAGTTTTTGGATATGGTTTATAACATTTATGGATTTCCGAATGTTGAACCATCCCTGCATTCCAGGGATGAATCCTACTTGATCCGGATGAATGATCTGTCTGATGATTTTTTGAATTCTATTGGCTAGGATTTTGTTGAGAATTTTAGCATCAATGTTCATCAGAGAAATAGGTCTGTAGTTTTCCTTCTCTGATGGTTCTCTATCCGGTTTTGGGATTAAGGTGATGTTGGCTTCATAGAATGAGTTTGGGAGGGTTGCTTCCTCCTCTATTGTTTTGAAGAGCTTGTAGAGGATTGGGGTTAGTTCTGTTCGGAATGTTTTGTAGAATTCTGTAGTGAAGCCGTCTGGGCCTGGGCTTTTTTTCGTTGGGAGATCCTTGATGACTGTTTCAATCTCTACCTCGGTTATGGGTTTATTTAATTCTGCAGTTGCCTCCGGACTGAGTTTTGGTAAATGGTGGGAGTCCAAGAACTTTTCTATTTCTTGGTGGTCCTCAAATTTGTGGGAGTACAGTTCTTTGTAGTAATTTCTAATTATTTTCTTAATGATTGCAGTGTCTGTTGTTATGTTGCCTTTTTCATCTTTAATGCTGTTGATTCTCACTTTCTCTTGTTTTTTTTTGGTCAATCGGGCCAGTGGAGTGTCTATTTTGTTTATTTTCTCAAAAAACCAACTTTTTGATTTGTTGATTTTATGTATAGTTTTTTTGATTTCTATTTGGTTTATCTCCTCCCTTGTTTTGATGATTTCTTGTTTCCTATTGTGCGTGGGACTCTTCTGCTGCTGTTTTTCCAGATCCTGGAGGTGTGAGGTTAGTTCCTGTATTTGGCGTCTTTCTTGGGCCTTGACATGCGCTCCGATTGCGATGAATCTACCTCGTAGCACTGCTTTGGCGGTGTCCCACAAGTTTTGGAATGTTGTATCAGAGTTTTCATTGGTTTCCATGAATTTTTTGATCTCATCTTTAATTTCTTCTCTGACCCATTGTTTGTTTAATAGCATATTGTTCAATTTCCAAGAGTGCCTATACTTCCTGGGGAGTTTTGAGTTGTTGATTACCAGTTTCATCCCATGGTGGTCTGAGAGGGTACATGGTATGATACTAATGTTTTGGAAGTTGTTTAGATTCGCTTTATGTCCTATCATGTGGTCGATTCTGGAGAAGGTGCCATGCACCGCTGAGAAGAATGTATAGTCTGTGGCCTTAGGATAAAAAGTTCTATATATGTCTACTAAGTCTAGTTGTTCTATTGTTTGTGTGAGCTCTGTTGTTTCTTTGTTGAGTTTTTGTTTCGTGGACCGGTCCATTGTTGTTAGAGGTGTGTTGAGATCGCCTACAAGAATTGTGCGGGTGTCTATGTCTTCCCTTAAGTCTGTAAGTAATTGCTTTACGTAAGTAGGTGCATTAAGATTCGGTGCATAAACATTAATGATGGTGATTGCTTCTTGATGGATCATTCCTTTCACCAGTATAAAATGGCCTTCCCTGTCTCTTTTGATGTTAGTTAGAATGAAATCTATCTCGTCTGAAATTAGGATAGCTACCCCAGCTTTTTTTTCTCGTCTATTGGCGTGGAATATCTTTTTCCATCCCTTCACTTTCAGTTTCTTTGCATCCTTTCTGGTTAGATGCGTTTCTTGTAGGCAACAGATGGTTGGGTCTTGTTTGATGATCCATTCTATTAATCTCTGTCGTTTGATTGGTGAATTTAGACCATTTGTGTTGAGAGTTAAAATTGAGAGGTTGCAATTTTGCCCTGCCATGTGATTGTGTTGTGTGTGTGTTGTTGCCTATGTAATTGTCTTGTTTGTGCGGCCTTTAGTTTGGAGACCTTCTTATTTGCCAACTTTGTTTGTGATTTGCCTCCTTTTTGTCCGGGACTAGCGCATTTCTAAGGAGACTTTGCAGAGCTGGTTTTGTGTAGACATATTCTTCTAGTTTTTCTTTGCTATTGAAGTATCTGATTTCTTTCTCATATACAAATGAGATCTTTGCTGGGTAGATTATTTTTGGTTGACAGTTGTTTTGTTTCAGGACTTGGAAGATCTTTGTCCATTCTCTCCTTGCTTGTAGGGTCTCTTCGGAGAAGTCAGCAGTGATTCTGATGGGTTTTCCCCTGTATGTGATCTTTTCTCTACTTCGTACTTGTCTCAGGATTCCTTCTTTGTCTTCATTGGAGTAGAACTTGAGCACCGTGTGTCTGGGTGAAGATCTCTTTGGATCATGTCTGTTGGGAGTTCTCTGTCCATCCTGTATGCGGGGTGGATTCGTGTTCCAAGTGTTTTGGAAGTTTTCCTGTATAATTTCATCGAGCACTGCTTGCATCCCAGATTCTCTTTCTACTCCCTCGGGGAGGCCGATGATCCGAATATTCAATTTTCTAAGGTAATCCTTCATCTCTTGCATCATTTTATTAGTTTTGCTGAGGTTTGTCTCCAGCTGTTTGATTCGCTGGGCACTTTCATTTTGTGTGTCTTCTGTTTCAGAGATCCTTTCCTCTGCCGCATTTATTCTGTTGATGAGGCTTTCAATCTTATTATCTTGGGCGTCCAGTTTGGTTTTGATTTGTTGTATTTCGGTGATTATGCGGTTCTGGTAGTCTTCCAGCTTTGTGTCCACGTCTCTGAGAAATTTTAGCATTATTTTCATCAATTCCTTTGCTGGTAACACTT
Source organism: Ochotona curzoniae (assembly GCF_017591425.1). Taxonomy (NCBI): domain Eukaryota; kingdom Metazoa; phylum Chordata; class Mammalia; order Lagomorpha; family Ochotonidae; genus Ochotona; species Ochotona curzoniae. Next base: position 1,504 of record NW_024465986.1, on the reverse strand, counting down.
CCATGTCTTCATCTCGTATCGTCGATATTGATAATGGCTTTTGGCCCTTGTTTGGTGGGGTGCTGGCTCTTTCATCTGGAGCACAACTCTTTCTGGTCGTTTTTCCCATTGCGTTGGTGTATTCTGGTGAGGCAAATGGACCCGTGTGTTGAGGGGCTGTCAGGTGCTTTCCTGTAGAGATTGGAGCCTGCAGGCGTGGTGTTGCCGGGCGTGGTTATTTTCAAGGCACCGTTGGTGCGTTCTCAGGGCCCGGGGCTGTAGAGCACCACCTTGGGGGCCCAGTGGATTCCAGGCACACTCTGGGCACCTCTTCTACAGGTGTGACACCCCAGGGCGTGGAGGGATGGAGGCGCTCTCTGGGTGTGCCCCCTTCACGGGAATCCGCAGGGCGTAGAAGGTTTTATGTGCTTTCTCCCTGCGTTCTCCGTGTCAGGGACTGCAGGGTTTTTCAGAGCCCACCTGGTGCGTCTCCCACACACGGGACTGTGGGTGAGGCACTTTCCAGGCGTGGCTCTTGTGCAGTGAATCCACCACTCGTGGTGTGTGGGTGTTCAGAGCCCCTGCTCCCGTGTGGCTCCCCCACACAGGCCCTTAGCGGAGGAGTGACCCAGGCGCCCTGTTATAATGACTTCACGGCAGGTTCGCACCATGTCAGTTTGGTGCAGGAGTTTTCAGGGCTCTCCTGGTGGGTCGCCCACGCTCAGAACTGCAGGGTGGGAGGCGAGAAGTGAGCAGTTCACTCTATGGGAGTGGTACCTGCGTGTCAGGGACACACAGCGCTACACTTCCCAAATCTGAGCTCTCCTGACACCTGACACCTGCGCTGCGGAGGTGCTGCTGCTGCAGGCGGGGCGCCCAGCCCGCTCGGTGCGGCGCGCACTCACCAGTGCGCTCGGTGGTTTCGTGCACTCACCAGGCAGGATGTGGGGGACTCCAGACCCTCGCCAGCTGCCTCTGCGCACCGAGCCGCACTGGTCCCCTCAGCGCAGGAACTTCCGAGGCGCCTTCCCCCGGGGCCCCTCAGCCACCAACACAACACCACTGTGCGTAGTTCCACACAGACCCAACAGTTTCGGCCGCCTGCTCCGCCTTCTCAGAGGCTGGAATCTCAGCAGGGGGCAAGAAATGCGGAGGCTGCCACGTCAACCCCGAGCTCACCAAACATCCGGCTGCTGCAGTCTGCCTCCACCGCTGCGGAAGGCCTCCCGCCAGCGACAATCCCCCTGATCTCCCTGCCTCCGAGCTGGCCGCGTCTCCCGTCAGGCCGTTTTCAAAAGTGACTCAGCAGGTCTAGAGTGGGATGTCGGTTTCTCTGACTTTGCCCTGCTCCGTTCTCGTTGTTCTTCCGAGTTGTGTGGATCTTTTTGGCTCCACACTGTCCCAGGGAGCTTCACGGACCTCTCCCTGCGGTTCCCTGCTGTTCCTCTTTGCTGCTTCTGTAGCGTTCTATCCCTCTCTCACTAGATGCTCCCTCACAGCCTTCCTCCTACGTCGGCCATCTTCC
>NW_024465985.1:0-8166 GCF_017591425.1 Ochotona curzoniae | reverse complement strand
CTTCTACTCTGTCTCTCCTCCTCTCTGTATCTGACTTTAAAAAAAAGTAAATAAAGCATAGATTTTTCACAAACCAATCAAGGTAGCAGCCTTGTTGCTAATCCGCTGCTCACCTAAGAGACCCCAAAGGATTTGACATTCTTCTCATACAGTCCATACCCTTGAACATATGTGCTTCTGCTCAAAGTGTCCCTCCTGTCTGGCTACCTGCCCAGCATTGCCTGTTTCATAAATTCCTTCCTTTTTCTTTTTTAAAGATTTATTTTATTTTGATTGGAAAGGCAGATAGCTACAGAGAGACAAAGAAAAATCTTCCATCTGCTGGATCACTCCCCAAGTGGCCACAATGGTCGGAGCTGAGCCAATCTAGAGCCAGGAGCTTCTTCCAGGTCTTCCACCTGGGTGCAGGGTCCCAAGGTTTTGGGCCATCCTCGACTGATTTTCCAGGCCACAAGCAGGGAGCTGGATGGGAAGCGGGTCCGCCGGAATTAGAAGCGGCGTTCATATGGGGTCCTGGTTCGTGCAAGGTGAGGACTTTAGCTGCTAGGCTACTGTGCCGGGCCCCACATTTCTTCTTTTAAGATCCATCTTGGATACCACCTCTTCCTTGAACCTTTGAAGTTTGTGTTTCTCTTATCTGTGTACCACGGAACTTTGTGCATTGCTGTACGACAGCCCTCGTTGCATCGGAAGGGTGGGATTTCAGTATGATCCACCTGTTTTCAAAATCCACAGCTTGCTGTGATGTAGTGCTTCCTTGGGGTGTTGCTACTGGGCTCTAGAGCAGTGTTCTATGATCCTGGATTTGCTGTGCTTTAAAAAAAATTTTGAGATACAATTCACTTATCATAAAATGCATAATTTAAATGTTCATGATCAATAGTAATTATTACAGGAGTTTGATTTCCAGTCCCTCTGTGAAGAAAACGAAATGTGTTTTTGTTTTTCGCAGCGATGAGGCGGTGGAGGAATGTTTCTTGAGTAAGGGGTTATTTCCTGCATGGTGTAATGCAGTCTTTCCCAAATGTGCTGCGTATACAGATGGATCACCAGGGAGCGTGATGAAACGCGGGTTCTCATTGGCAAGTGGGACTTGGGTTCTGGATTTCTCACAGGCTTTTTACACGACGCCTATGCTGGTGATGAGAGCACTGTGCTGACTTGCAAGGCTAAAGCCGTATAGCCTTTAGAGAGGAGTAATTACCCTGAGCGCTCAGCAGGGGGTGCTATAGGCAAGCATTTCAGCAGCTGAAACAAGATGTGGAATTAATTTGCGACAAAGGTTTCAGTGGCTGTTTGGCTCATGTAGCCCATGGAGGAAGCACAATAGATAATAAAAACAATAGTTTTTTTTTTTGAGACACACTCCTATTTTTAGTACACTAAAAATAGATTCTTCTTTCACCCACGTTGTCCAAAGAATTCTTTAAGATTGTATTCATAGAAACTGGAAGCACTCAACATTTTTGTAATTTAAAGTGCCAAGAAGAATAATGCCAAACATTATTTTAAACTAAAGATATGAAAGATGTATAAAGAACAGAGATAGTAATCATAGAATCAGTAATGATGATGACAATGATAATGATGATGCTGGCGCTTCTGAGCGGTGTGGTGTACCAATTTGACATAGATGGTTTCATTCAGAAATCTTACATTGTATTATGTAGTACAGTTTTATAGGCGATGGGGATTCCCCCCACCCCTCCCATACCCTCCCCCCATGGTGGATTCCTCCACCTTGTTGCATAACCATAGTTCAAGTTCAGTTGAGATTCATTGCTTGCAAACACATGCCTAGCATAAAGTTCAGCGTCTTATTGTCCAGATAAGTTCAGTGGCCTCTTGGGGAGACCTTCTATGGTCTGAAGATAGGTCTAACAGAGTAAAGATCCGGTCAGTTAAAAGCCCCAACAAGGCCTCAGTATCAATATACAACATTATGGAATTAATTGACATAGTAATGGGTAGACAATATGTTAAAAATAATGCAAGTTCCATTCTTCGAAACATCTGGGTTGAGACAGTATCAATGACAGGTTCAAAAAATAACCAACAACCAAACAAAAAATTACAGGTTAAATCAAGGCAAACATGTGGTATCTAATCTTTTGGGATTCACTCATTTCCCTTAGCATTATAGTTTCCAGTTGTGCCCATTTAGCCACAAAGAACTGCATTTTGTTTTTTTTAATAGCTGAGTAGTATTCCATGGAGTAGATGAACCAAAGCTTTCTTATCCAATCTTCTGCTGATGGGCATTTCGGTTGCTTCCATGTTTTTGCAATTACTGATTGTGCTGCAATGAACATAGGGATGCATGTTGGTTTGTCGTAAAACAGGTGTTTTGGATATATTCCTAGGAGTGCTATTGCTGGGTCATATGGTATGCAGATTTTGAGTTGTTTGAGTGTTCTCCAGACTGATTTCCATAAAGGCTGTACCAATTTGCAGCTCCACCAGCAGTGGAGTAGGGTTCCCTTTTCCCCGCATCCTCGCCAGCAAGCGTCGTTGGTGTTCTTGTTTATGTGGGCCAATCTTACTGGTGTTAGGTGGTACCTCATCGATGTTTTAATTTGGATTTCCCTTATTGCTAGGGAGCTGGAACATTTTTTCATATGTTTGTTTGCCATTTGGACTTGTTCCTTTGTGAAATGTTTGCCCATTTCCCGTGCCCATTTCTTGAGTGGTTTGTTTGTTTTGGTTTTTTGGTTGTTTTGAAGTTCTTTGTATATCCTGGAAATTAGCCCCCTATCGCCTATATCGTGTGCAAAGATCTTCTCCCAATCTGTGGGTTGCTTTTTTACTTTGTTGATTGTTTCCCTTGCTGTACAGAAGCTTCTTAGTTTGATGAGGTCCCATTTGTTTATTCTGTTCTCAACTGCTATTGCTTTTGGTGTCCTTCTTAGAAAGTCGGAACCTACTCCTAGGTCTTGCAGGGTATTTCCTACATTTTCCTGCAAGAGTTTGAAGGTTTCTGGATGTAGGTTTAGGTCTTTTATCCATGTAGATTGGATCTTAGTGTATGGTGATAGATGTGGGTCTATCTTTTTGTTTCTACAGGCTATCAGCCAGTTGTCCCAACAACATTTACTAAAGAGGCCTTCCCACTTGCTTGAGTTGTCATTGGTCTTTTTGTCAAAGATTAATTGGCTGTATTTGTGTGGGTTCCCTTTTGGTGCTTCTATTCTATTCCATTGATCTTCCTTTCTGTCTTTGTGCCAGTACCAGGCTGTTTTGATAACCACTGCTCTATAGTATGTCCAGAGGTCCGGGATTGTGATTCCCCCTGCTAACTTCTTATTTTTCAGGATGGTTCTAGCTATTCGTGGTTTTTTGTGTTTCCAGATGAACTCTTGAATCATTGTATCCAGTTCCGTGAAGAATGTTTTGGGCAATTTGATTGGAATTGCGTTGAAAATGTATATTGCTTGTGGTAGTATAGACATTTTAATGATATTGATTTTGCCTATCCAGGAGCACGGGATGTTATTCCATCTTTTGAGGTTTTGTTCAATTTCCTTTTTAAATAGTTTGTAGTTTTCTTCGAATAGGTCTCCTACGCTTTTGGTTAAATTTATTCCCAAATACTTCATACTTCTCTCTGCTATTTTGAATGGTATCCTGTTGGTTAGATCTTCTTCCATCTTGGTGTTATTTGCGTACACTATGGCTGTTGATTTTCGTTCGTTAATTTTGTACCCCGCCACTCTGCCAAACTCTCGTATAAGTTCTAGCAGTTTCTGTATTGAGTCTCCTGGTTTTTCTATGTACAGGATTATGTCATCTGCATATAGTGAAAGCTTGACTTCTTCGTTTCCTATACGTATGCCTTTGATTTCTTTTTCTTGTCTTATGGCCTCTGCAAGTACCTCTAGGACTATGTTGAATAGCAGTGGTGATAGCGGGCACCCTTGTCTTGTTCCAGATCGCAGTGGGAAGGGTTCTAGCTTTTCTCCATTCAGTATGATACTGGCATTGGGTTTTTCATAAATTGCTTTGATTATGTTGTGGATTTTCCCATCTATGCCTACTTTGGCTAGAGTTTTTAGCATGAAGAGGTGTTGGATTTTGTCGAAAGCTTTTTCTGCATCTATTGAAACTATTATGTGGTTCTTGTTTTGCAGTTTTTGGATGTGGTTTATAACATTTATGGATTTCCGAATGTTGAACCATCCCTGCATTCCAGGGATGAATCCTACTTGATCCGGATGAATGATCTGTCTGATGATTTTTTGAATTCTATTGGCTAGGATTTTGTTGAGAATTTTAGCATCAATGTTCATCAGAGAAATAGGTCTGTAGTTTTCCTTCTCTGATGGTTCTCTGTCCGGTTTTGGGATTAAGGTGATGTTAGCTTCATAGAATGAGTTTGGGAGGGTTGCTTCCTCCTCTATTGTTTTGAAGAGCTTGTAGAGGATTGGGGTTAGTTCTGTTCGGAATGTTTTGTAGAATTCTGTAGTGAAGCCGTCTGGGCCTGGGCTTTTTTTCGTTGGGAGATCTTTGATGACTGTTTCAATCTCTACCTCGGTTATGGGTTTATTTAATTCTGCAGTTGCCTCCGGACTGAGTTTTGGTAAGTGGTGGGAGTCCAAGAACTTTTCTATTTCTTGGTGGTCCTCAAATTTGTGGGAGTACAGTTCTTTGTAGTAATTTCTAATTATTTTCTTAATGATTGCAGTGTCTGTTGTTATGTTGCCTTTTTCATCTTTAATGCTATTGATTCTCACTTTCTCTTGTTTTTTTTTGGTCAATCGGGCCAGTGGAGTGTCTATTTTGTTTATTTTCTCAAAAAACCAACTTTTTGATTTGTTGATTTTATGTATAGTTTTTTTGATTTCTATTTGGTTTATCTCCTCCCTTGTTTTGATGATTTCTTGTTTCCTATTGTGTGTGGGACTCTTCTGCTGCTGTTTTTCCAGATCCTGGAGGTGTGAGGTTAGTTCCTGTATTTGGCGTCTTTCTTGGGCCTTGACATGGGCTCCGATTGCGATGAATCTACCTCGTAGCACTGCTTTGGCGGTGTCCCACAAGTTTTGGAATGTTGTATCAGAGTTTTCATTGGTTTCCATAAATTTTTTGATCTCATCTTTAATTTCTTCTCTGACCCATTGTTCGTTTAATAGCATATTGTTCAATTTCCAAGAGTGCCTATACTTCCTGGGGAGTTTTGAGTTGTTGATTTCCAGTTTCATCCCATGGTGGTCTGAGAGGGTACATGGTATGATACTAATGTTTTGGAAGTTGTTTAGATTCGCTTTATGTCCTATCATGTGGTCGATTCTGGAGAAGGTGCCATGCACCGCTGAGAAGAAGGTATAGTCTGTGGCCTTAGGATAAAAAGTTCTATATATGTCTACTAAGTCCAGTTGTTCTATTGTTTGTGTGAGCTCTGTTGTTTCTTTGTTGAGTTTTTGTTTCGTAGACCGGTCCATTGTTGTTAGAGGTGTGTTGAGATCGCCTACAAGAATTGTGCGGGTGTCTATGTCTTCCCTTAAGTCTGTAAGTAATTGCTTTACATAAGTAGGTGCATTAAGATTCGGTGCATAAACATTAATGATGGTGATTGCTTCTTGATGGATCATTCCTTTCACCAGTATAAAATGGCCTTCCCTGTCTCTTTTGATGTTAGTTAGAATGAAATCTATCTCGTCTGAAATTAGGATAGCTACCCCAGCTTTTTTTTCTCGTCTATTGGCGTGAAATATCTTTTTCCATCCCTTCACTTTCAGTTTCTTTGCATCCTTTCTGGTTAGATGCGTTTCTTGTAGGCAACAGATGGTTGGGTCTTGTTTGATGATCCATTCTATTAATCTCTGTCTTTTGATTGGTGAATTTAGACCATTTGTGTTGAGAGTTAAAATTGAGAGGTTGCAATTTTGCCCTGCCATGTGATTGTGTTGTGTGTGTGTTGTTGCCTATGTAATTGTCTTGTTGGTGCGGCCTTTAGTTTGGAGACCTTCTTATTTGCCAACTTTGTTTGTGATTTGCCTCCTTTTTGTCCGGGACTAGCGCATTTCTAAGGAGACTTTGCAGAGCTGGTTTTGTGTAGACATATTCTTCTAGTTTTTCTTTGCTATTGAAGTATCTGATTTCGTTCTCATATACAAATGAGATCTTTGCTGGGTAGATTATTTTTGGTTGACAGTTGTTTTGTTTCAGGACTTGGAAGATCTTTGTCCATTCTCTCCTTGCTTGTAGGGTCTCTTCGGAGAAGTCAGCAGTGATTCTGATGGGTTTTCCCCTGTATGTGATCTTTTCTCTACTTCGTACTTGTCTCAGGATTCCTTCTTTGTCTTCATTGGAGTAGAACTTGAGCACCGTGTGTCTGGGTGAAGATCTCTTTGGATCATGTCTGTTGGGAGTTCTCTGTCCATCCTGTATGCGGGGTGGATTCGTGTTCCAAGTGTTTTGGAAGTTTTCCTGTATAATTTCATCGAGCACTGCTTGCATCCCAGATTCTCTTTCTACTCCCTCGGGGAGGCCGATGATCCGAATATTCAATTTTCTAAGGTAATCCTTCATCTCTTGCATCATTTTATTAGTTTTGCTGAGGTTTGTCTCCAGCTGTTTAATTCGCTGGGCACTTTCATTTTGTGTGTCTTCTGTTTCAGAGATCCTTTCCTCTGCCGCATTTATTCTGTTGATGAGGCTTTCAATCTTATTATCTTGGGCATCCAGTTTGGTTTTGATTTGTTGTATTTCGGTGATTATGCGGTTCTGGAGGTCTTCCAGCTTTGTGTCCACGTCTCTGAGAGATTTTAGCATTATTTTCATCAATTCCTTTGTTGGTAACACTTCCATGTCTTCATCTCGTATCGTCGATATTGATAATGGCTTTTGGCCCTTGTTTGGTGGGGTGCTGGCTCTTTCATCTGGAGCACAACTCTTTCTGGTGGTTTTTCCCATTGCGTTGGTGTATTCTGGTGAGGCAAATGGACCCGTGTGTTGAGGGGCTGTCAGGTGCTTTCCTGTAGAGATTGGAGCCTGTAGGCGTGGTGTTGCCGGGCGTGGTAATTTTCAAGGCACCGTTGGTGCGTTCTCAGGGCCTGGGGCTGTAGAGCACCACCTTGGGGGCCCAGTGGATTCCAGGCACACTCTGGGCACCTCTTCTACAGGTGTGACACCCCAGGGCGTGGCGGGATGGAGGCGCTCTCTGGGTGTGCTCCCTTCACGGGAATCCGCAGGGCGTAGAAGGTTTTATGTGCTTTCTCCCTGCGTTCTCCGTGTCAGGGACTGCAGGGTTTTTCAGAGCCCACCTGGTGCGTCTCCCACACACGGGACTGTGGGTGAGGCACTTTGCAGGCGTGGCTCTTGTGCAGTGAATCCACCACTCGTGGTGTGTGGGTGTTCAGAGCCCCTGCTCCCGTGTGGCTCCCCCACACAGGCCCTTAGCGGAGGAGTGGCCCAGGCGCCCTGTTATAATGACTTCACGGCGGCAGGTTCGCACCGTGTCAGTTTGTTGCAGGAGTTCTCCTGACACCTGACACCTGCGCTACGGAGGTGCTGCTGCTGCAGGCGGGGCGCCCAGCCCGCTCGGTGCGGCGATCAGAGTCCTGGTGGTTTCAAGCACTCACCAGGCAGGATGTGGGGGACTCCAGACCCTCGCCAGCTACCTCTGCGCACCGAGCCGCACTGGTCCCTCACGCAGGGACATCCGATGCGCCTTCCGGGCCCCTCAGCCACCAACACAACACCACTGTGCGTAGTTCCACACAAACCCAACAGTTTCGGCCGTCAGCTCCGCGTTCTGAGGCTGGAGCCTCAGCGGGGGGCAAGAAATGCGGAGGCTGCCACGTCAACCCCCAGCTCACCAAACGTCCGGCCGCTGCAGTCTGCCTCCACCGCTGCCGAAGGCCTCCCGCCGGTGACGATCCCCCTGATCTCCCCGCCTCCGAGCTGGCCGCGTCTCCCGTCAGGCCGTTTTCAAAAGTGACTCAGCAGGTCTGGAGTGGGATGTCGGTTTCTCTGCCTTTGCCCTGCTCCGTTCTCGTTGTTCTTCCGAGTTGTGTGGATCTTTTTGGCTCCACACTGTCCCAGGGAGCTTCACGGACCTCTCCCTGCGGTTCCCTGCTGTTCCTCTTTGCTGCTTCTGTAGCTTTCTATCCCTCTCTCACTAGACTCTCCCTCACAGCCTTCCTCCTACGTCGGCCATCTTCGCTCTCC
>NW_024465984.1:0-2520 GCF_017591425.1 Ochotona curzoniae | reverse complement strand
TTGGTTTTTATTTTATTTATTCCCTTCTACTTAATTTATATTTAATTTGCTTTCCTCTTTCTGGGCTAAGATGGAAGCTTTGATTGTTACTTCTAGATTTTTTTTTTCTTTTTCTAATGTAAAGAGTTAAATTTTGCCTCCATTTAGGGAAGGCATTTCATTTAATAATTAAGACACCTACATCCCATACAGAAGTATTTGGGTTTTAAACCTATCTCTGTCTCCTGACTACCTTTCAGCTGATGTAGACCTGTGGAGCCAGTGTGATGGCCCGAATCATTGAATTTTTGCCAACCACATGAATAACTAGATTGGGTTTCTTGCTGCTCCTATTGAGGAAATTTGGGGAGTGAATCAACAGATAGCTCTGTTTGTCTTTATCAAATTAATCCATCTATTAAGTTAAAAATAGCTAAGGTTGATCTAGGCCAAAGCCAGAAGCTTGGAACTGGTGCTGCAATAGGAGACTTTGGTGTTGCAAGCCACAGCTTAACCAGCCGCATTGCAAAGCCTGCCCCTATGCCTTGAAGTGGTTTCCTGTGTAATTTCTACTAGTTGAACTCATTGAGCTTCTTGGAATTGTGTTTTTATTATTTTTATCACATTTTATAGACGTCTGTCTACTGGCTTTTCAAATTTTTTTCTGAGTATTTTTTTCCTTGTCTCTTCTCTCTGGGTCCTTTCTCCACCTTGCAGTTATAACTAGGTAATGCTCCTCTTAATTGTTTTATTTCATTGACAAGGGAAGCTGATATCAAGTAGTTTCAGGCGTGTGATCTGGGATGGGTGATGCTGAAAGTATTTAGCAATCATGACAACATGGACAACGAGCAGTAAGAGTGGCCACGTGGGGAGAGAACCAGCAGACAGAGGATCTTCTACTCTGTCTCTCCTCCTCTCTGTATCTGACTTTAAAAAAAAGTAAATAAAGCATAGATTTTTCACAAACCAATCAAGGTAGCAGCCTTGTTGCTAATCCGCTGCTCACCTAAGAGACCCCAAAGGATTTGACATTCTTCTCATACAGTCCATACCCTTGAACATATGTGCTTCTGCTCAAAGTGTCCCTCCTGTCTGGCTACCTGCCCAGCATTGCCTGTTTCATAAATTCCTTCCTTTTTCTTTTTTAAAGATTTATTTTATTTTGATTGGAAAGGCAGATAGCTACAGAGAGACAAAGAAAAATCTTCCATCTGCTGGATCACTCCCCAAGTGGCCACAATGGTCGGAGCTGAGCCAATCTAGAGCCAGGAGCTTCTTCCAGGTCTTCCACCTGGGTGCAGGGTCCCAAGGTTTTGGGCCATCCTCGACTGATTTTCCAGGCCACAAGCAGGGAGCTGGATGGGAAGCGGGTCCGCCGGAATTAGAAGCGGCGTTCATATGGGGTCCTGGTTCGTGCAAGGTGAGGACTTTAGCTGCTAGGCTACTGTGCCGGGCCCCACATTTCTTCTTTTAAGATCCATCTTGGATACCACCTCTTCCTTGAACCTTTGAAGTTTGTGTTTCTCTTATCTGTGTACCACGGAACTTTGTGCATTGCTGTACGACAGCCCTCGTTGCATCGGAAGGGTGGGATTTCAGTATGATCCACCTGTTTTCAAAATCCACAGCTTGCTGTGATGTAGTGCTTCCTTGGGGTGTTGCTACTGGGCTCTAGAGCAGTGTTCTATGATCCTGGATTTGCTGTGCTTTAAAAAAAATTTTGAGATACAATTCACTTATCATAAAATGCATAATTTAAATGTTCATGATCAATAGTAATTATTACAGGAGTTTGATTTCCAGTCCCTCTGTGAAGAAAACGAAATGTGTTTTTGTTTTTCGCAGCGATGAGGCGGTGGAGGAATGTTTCTTGAGTAAGGGGTTATTTCCTGCATGGTGTAATGCAGTCTTTCCCAAATGTGCTGCGTATACAGATGGATCACCAGGGAGCGTGATGAAACGCGGGTTCTCATTGGCAAGTGGGACTTGGGTTCTGGATTTCTCACAGGCTTTTTACACGACGCCTATGCTGGTGATGAGAGCACTGTGCTGACTTGCAAGGCTAAAGCCGTATAGCCTTTAGAGAGGAGTAATTACCCTGAGCGCTCAGCAGGGGGTGCTATAGGCAAGCATTTCAGCAGCTGAAACAAGATGTGGAATTAATTTGCGACAAAGGTTTCAGTGGCTGTTTGGCTCATGTAGCCCATGGAGGAAGCACAATAGATAATAAAAACAATAGTTTTTTTTTTTGAGACACACTCCTATTTTTAGTACACTAAAAATAGATTCTTCTTTCACCCACGTTGTCCAAAGAATTCTTTAAGATTGTATTCATAGAAACTGGAAGCACTCAACATTTTTGTAATTTAAAGTGCCAAGAAGAATAATGCCAAACATTATTTTAAACTAAAGATATGAAAGATGTATAAAGAACAGAGATAGTAATCATAGAATCAGTAATGATGATGACAATGATAATGATGATGCTGGCGCTTCTGAGCGGTGTGGTGTACCAATTTGACATAGATGGTTTCATTC
>NW_024465983.1:0-15474 GCF_017591425.1 Ochotona curzoniae | reverse complement strand
CCTCCACTCCTCCCTCCCCCTCCTCCACTCCCCACTCCTCCCTCCCCCTCCCTCCTCCACTCCTCCTCCTCCCTCCTCCACTCCTCCACTCCCACTCCTCCCTCCTCCACTCCCCCTCCCCCTCCTCCCTCCCCCCTCCCTCCTCCCCTCCTCCCTCCTCCTCCCCCTCCTCCCCCTCCCCTCCTCCCCACTCCTCCCTCCCCCCCTCCCTCCCTCCCCTCCCCCTCCCCCTCCCTCCCCTCTCCCCTCCCTCCCCCTCCTCCACTCCCTCCCCCTCCCTCCCCCTCCCCCTCCCCTCCCCACTCCTCCCTCCCCCTCCCCACTCCCCTCCTCCCTCCCCTCCCTCCTCCACTCCCCCTCCTCCACTCCTCCCTCCCACCCTCCCTCCACTCCCCCTCCCTCCCCTCCACTCCCCTCCCCTCCTCCCTCCCCTCCCTCCACTCCTCCCTCCCACCCTCCTCCCTCCCTCCTCTCCCCTCCCCTCCTCCCCTCTCCCTCCCTCCTCCCTCCTCCCCTCACCCCTCCCCCTCCTCCACTCCTCCCTCCCACTCCCCCTCCACTCCACCTCCTCCCCTCCCTCCCACCCTCCCACTCCTCCCCTCCACCCTCCCCACTCCTCCCTCCCTCCCCCACTCCTCCCTCCACCCTCCCCCTCCCTCCCCTCCCTCCCCCTCCCTCCTCCCCTCTCCCTCCTCCCCTCCCTCCCACTCCTCCCTCCCCCTCCTCCCCCCTCCCCCTCCTCCTCCCCCCACTCCCTCCCCTCCACCCTCCCCTCCTCCCTCCCCACTCCTCCTCCCCACCCTCCCCTCCCCTCCCCTCCCCCTCCTCCCCCTCCCCTCCCCCACTCCTCCCTCACCTCCCCACTCCCCCCTCCTCCCTCCCCCTCCCTCCCTCACCCTCCTCCCCTCCCACTCCCTCCACCTCCCTCCACCCCCTCCCTCCTCCCTCCCCTCCCCCCTCCTCCCCTCCCCTCCTCCCCTCCTCCCTCCCACTCCCTCCCTCCCACTCCCCCCTCCTCCACTCCTCCCCTCCCCCCCTCCCTCCCCACTCCCTCCCTCCCTCCCCTCCCCCACTCCCCTCCCCTCCCACTCCCCCTCCCCCCTCACCTCCTCCCTCCACTCCTCCCTCCCTCCCCTCCCCCCTCCCACCCCTCCCTCCCCCTCCTCCCCTCCCACTCCTCCCCCCCCCCTCCCTCCCCCACTCCACCCTCCCCCTCCCTCCCCTCCCCCCCACCCCCCCACTCCCTCCCCCACCCTCCCCACCCTCCACTCCTCCCCCTCCCCTCCCCCACTCCCCCCCCTCCACCCTCCACCCCCACTCCTCCCCTCCCTCCCCTCCTCCCCCTCCCCCACCCTCCCCCTCCCACCCTCCCCCCCTCCACCTCCCCCTCCACCCCTCCCCCTCCCCCTCCCCCTCCCCCCACCTCCCTCCCCCCTCCCCCCTCCCTCCCCTCCCCCCCTCCCACCCTCCTCCCCTCCCCACTCCCTCCCCCTCTCCCTCCCCACCCCTCCACTCCTCCCCTCCACCACTCCTCCACCCTCCCCTCCCCCCTCCCCCCCTCCTCCCCTCCACTCCCACCCCACTCCCCCTCCCCCTCCCCTCCCCCACCCTCCTCCCACCCTCCCCCCTCCTCCCCTCCTCCCTCCCTCCCCACTCCCCCTCCCCCCCTCCACCCCTCCCCTCCACCCCTCCCCCTCCCCACCCTCCACTCCTCCCTCCCCCCCCTCCCCCTCCCCACTCCCTCCCCCCTCCCTCCCTCCACCTCCCCCTCCCCCCTCCCCCCCTCCCCACCCCCTCCACTCCTCCCCCTCCCCTCCCCACCCCTCCCCTCCCCCTCCCCACTCCTCCCTCCACCCCTCCCCACTCCCCCCTCCCCCTCCCCCCTCCCCCCTCCCCTCCCCTCCACCCCCTCCACCTCCCCTCCCTCCCCACCTCCCCCCCCCCACTCCCTCCCCCCCACTCCCCCCTCCTCCCCCCCCCCCACTCCCCCCCTCCCCCCCCTCCCCCTCCCCCCTCCCTCCCCCTCCCCTCCCCTCCTCCCCCACCCCCTCCTCCCTCCCCACCTCCCCCCTCCCTCCCCCTCCCCTCCCTCCCCCTCCCCCCCCCTCCCCTCCTCCCCTCCCTCCCCCCCCCACCCCTCCCCCCCCTCCCTCCACTCCCCCCCTCCCACCCTCCCCCCCCTCCACCCTCCACTCCTCCACCCTCCCCCCCCCCACCCCTCCCCCCTCCCCCCCCCACTCCTCCCCCCCACTCCCCTCCCCCCTCCCCCCTCCCCCTCCCCCCTCCCCCCTCCCCCTCCCCCCCTCACCACTCCCCCACTCCCCTCCCCACCCACCTCCCCTCCCTCCCCCCCACTCCTCCCCTCCCCACTCCCCCCTCCCCTCCCCCTCCCACCCCACCTCCCCCCTCCCACCCCTCCCCCCCCTCCACCCCCTCCCTCCCCCACCTCCCCCCCTCCCTCCCCTCCCCCTCCCCTCCCCCTCCTCCCCCCCCCTCCCCTCCCCCCCCCTCCTCCCCTCCCCTCCCTCCCCTCCCCCTCCCCCCTCCCCCCTCCCTCCCCCCTCCCCCTCCCCCTCCCTCCCTCCCCCTCCCCTCCCCCCCCACTCCCCACTCCCTCCCCCCTCCCTCCTCCCCCCTCCCCCCCCTCCCCACCCCCCCTCCCTCCCTCCCCCCCTCCCCCCACTCCCCCTCCACCCTCCCCCCTCCCCTCCCCACCCTCCCTCCACCCCTCCCTCCCCCCCTCCCCCTCCCACCCTCCCCCTCCCCCCCTCCCCTCCCCTCCCTCCCCTCCCCCCCCCCCCCTCCCCCTCCCCTCCTCCCCCCCCTCCCCCACTCCCCACCTCCCACTCCTCCCCTCCCCCCTCCTCCCCCTCCCCCCTCCCCTCCCACCCCCCCCTCCCTCCCCTCTCCCCCCCTCCCACTCCCCCCTCCCCTCCCACCCCCTCCCTCCTCCCCTCCCTCCCCCCCCTCCCACCCCTCCCTCCCCCACCCTCCCCTCCTCCCCTCCCCTCCCCCCCTCCCTCCCCCCTCCCACCCCCTCCACCCCTCCCTCCCCCTCCCCCCACCCTCCCCACCTCCCACTCCACCTCCCCCCTCCCCCTCCCACCCTCCCCTCCTCCCCTCCACCCCCCCTCCCTCCCACCCCCCTCCCCCTCCCCCTCCCCCCTCCTCCCACCCCCTCCCACCCTCCCCCTCCCCCTCCCCTCCCTCCCCCCCCCCTCCCCCACCACTCCTCCCCTCCCCTCCCTCCCACCCCTCCCCCTCCCTCCCCCCCCTCCCCCCTCCCCTCCCCTCCCTCCCCCTCCTCCCTCCACCCTCCCCCCTCCCCCTCCCTCCCTCCCCCTCCCCTCCCCCCCTCCCCCCTCCCACCCTCCCCCTCCCTCCCCCCCCCTCCTCCCCTCCCCTCCCTCCCCTCCCACCCTCCCTCCCCTCCCCCTCCCCCCTCCCCTCCTCCCCCTCCCCCTCCCCCCTCCCCCTCCCCCCCCTCCCCCCTCCCTCCCCCTCCCCCTCCCCTCCCTCCCCCCTCCCCCACTCCTCCCTCCCCCCCTCCCTCCCCTCCACTCCTCCCCCTCCCCTCCTCCCTCCCCCTCCCTCCCCCTCCCCCACTCCTCCCCCCCCCTCCCCCCCCTCCCTCCCCCCTCCCTCCCTCCCCTCCCCCCCCCCCCCTCCCTCCCCCCTCCCCTCCCCCCCTCCCCTCCCCCCCTCCCCACTCCCCCTCCCCACCCCCTCCCCCCTCCCTCCCCTCCCCTCACCCTCCCCCCCCTCCCCCCCCCCCCTCCTCCCTCCCTCCCTCCCCACCCCCCCTCCTCCCCACCCCTCCCCCTCCCCCCACCCCCCTCCCCCTCCCCCTCCTCCCCCACCTCCCCCCCCTCCCCTCCACCCCCTCCACTCCCCCTCCCCCCCCTCCCCTCCCCCTCCCCCTCCCTCCCCCTCCCCTCCCTCCCCCTCCCTCCCCCCTCCCCTCCCCTCCTCCCTCCCCTCCCCCTCCCCCTCCCTCCCCCCCCCCTCCCCCCTCCCCTCCCCCCTCCCCACCTCCCCTCCCCCCACCCCTCCCCACCTCCCTCCACTCCCCCCTCCCCTCCCTCCCTCACCCTCCCCCCTCCCCCTCCCTCACCCCCCCCCTCCCCCCTCCCCTCCCCCCCCTCCCCCCTCCTCCCCTCCTCCACTCCACCCCCCTCCCACCCTCCCCTCCCTCCCCCTCCCCCCCCCTCCCCCTCCCCTCCCCACCCCTCCCCCTCCACTCCCCCTCCCCCCCTCCCCCCTCCCCCTCCCCTCCCCCTCCCCTCCTCCCCCTCCCTCCCCCTCCCCCACTCCTCCCTCCCTCCCCCTCCCTCCTCCCCTCCCCCTCCCACCCCTCCCTCCCCCACCCTCCTCCCCCTCCCCTCCACCCCCTCCCCCCCCTCCCCCCCACCTCCTCCCTCCCCCTCCCCCCCCCTCCCCTCCTCCCCCCCCCCCCCCCTCCCCCTCCCCCCTCCCTCCCCCCCTCCCACTCCCTCCACCCCTCCCCCTCCCTCCCCCACCCCTCCCCTCCCCCACTCCTCCCCCCTCCCCCCCCTCCCCCCCCCTCCCCCCTCCCACCCTCCCCCCCCCTCCCCTCCCCCCCTCCCCCCCTCCCTCCCCCCTCCCCCACCCCCTCCACCCTCCCCTCCCACCCCCTCCCCCTCCTCCCCCCACCTCCCCACCCTCCTCCCCTCCCCACCTCCCCTCCCTCCCCTCCCTCCACCCCTCCCCACCTCCCCCTCCCCCTCCCTCCACCCCCACCTCCTCCCTCCCCACCCCCCCTCCCTCCCCCCTCCCCCTCCACCCCCCTCCCCCACCCCTCCCTCCCCACCCTCCCTCCCTCCCTCCCACCCCCTCCCCTCCCCCTCCCACCCTCCCACCCCCTCCCCCTCCCCCACTCCTCCCCTCCCCACTCCTCACTCCCACCCCCACCCTCCCTCCTCCCCCCTCCCCTCCCCCCCCCCTCCCCTCCTCCCCTCCTCCACCCCACTCCCCACCCTCACCCCTCCCCTCCCACCCTCCCCCCCTCCCTCCCACTCCCCCCTCCCCCTCCCCTCCCCACCTCCCCCCACCCCTCCCCCTCCACCCCCTCCCCCTCCACCTCCACCCCCCTCCCCCCTCCTCCCCCTCCCACCCCTCCACCCTCCCTCCCCCCCCCCTCCCACCCCTCCCCCTCCCTCCCCCCTCCCCCTCCCCCCCACCCTCCCTCCCCCTCCCCCTCCCCCCTCCACCCCTCCCCCTCCCACCCCCTCCCCCTCCCCCCCCTCCCTCCACCCCTCCCCCCCTCCCACCTCCCCACCTCCCCCCTCCCCCTCCACCTCCCCACTCCACCCCCTCCACTCCCCCCCCTCCCCTCCTCCCCCTCCACCCTCCCCTCCCACCCCTCCACCCCCCCACTCCTCCCCCCCCCTCCCCCTCCCACTCCCCACTCCCTCCCCTCCCCCTCCCCACCCCACCCTCCCACCCCCCTCCCTCCCCACTCCCTCCCACCCTCCACTCCACCCTCCTCCCTCCCCCTCCACCACTCCCCTCCTCCACTCCACCCTCCCACCCCTCCCCCCCCTCCACCACTCCTCCCCTCCCCCTCACCCCCTCCCCACCCCCCTCCCCTCCCCCACCCACCCTCCCTCCCCTCCCCCTCCCTCCACTCCCCACCCCTCCCCCCTCCCCTCCCCCCACCTCCCACTCCCCCTCCCTCCACCCTCCCCTCCCCCCTCCCCCCTCCCTCCCCCTCCCCCCTCCCCCCTCCTCCCCCCCCTCCCCCACCCTCCACTCCCACCCTCCCCCCTCCCCTCCCCCTCCCCACCCTCCCTCCCCCCCACCCTCCCCCTCACCCTCCCCCCCTCCCTCCTCCCCTCCACCCTCCCCCCTCCACCCTCCTCCCTCCCCACCTCCCTCCCCACCTCCCCCCTCCCACCCTCCCACTCCTCCCCTCCCCCCTCCCCTCCTCCCCTCCCCCTCCACCCCCTCCCTCCCCACCCTCCCCCCTCCCCCTCCCCCCTCCCCCACCCTCCTCCACTCCCCCACTCCCCCTCCCCCCCCCCCCCTCCCACCCCCTCCCCCCACTCCTCCCCCTCCACTCCCCCACTCCCCTCCCCCCTCCTCCCCCACCCACCCCCTCCCCTCCCTCCCTCCACCCCTCCCCACTCCCCCCTCCCCCCTCCCCTCCCCCCCTCCCACCCTCCCTCCCCCTCCTCCCCCCTCCCCCCCCTCCCTCCACCCCCTCCCCCCCCTCCCCTCCTCCCACTCCCCCCTCCCCTCCCCACCTCCCTCCCCCCACCCTCCCCTCCCCATCTCCCCCCCCCCACCCTCCCCCCTCCCCCCCCTCCCCTCCCTCCCCCTCCCCACTCCTCCCCTCCACCCTCCCCCCCACCCCTCCCCCCTCCCCCCCACCCACTCCCCCCTCCCTCCCACTCCCCCCCCCTCCCTCCACTCCCACCTCCCCCACCCTCCCTCCCCCTCCTCCACCCTCCACCCCTCCCTCCCCCTCCCCACCCCCTCCCCCCACCCTCCCCCCCCCCTCCTCCCCTCCCTCCCTCCACCCCTCCACCCTCCCCCTCCCCCCACCCTCCCCCCTCCTCCCCCTCCCCTCCCCCACTCCTCCCACCCCCTCCCCTCCTCCCCCCCTCCCCACCCCTCCCCTCCCCCCCTCCCTCCCTCCCCTCCCCCTCCCCTCCCCCCCTCCCCTCCCCCCTCCCTCCCCCTCCCCCCCTCCTCCCTCCCCCCTCCCCCTCCCTCCCCCCCACTCCCCCCCCCCACCCCTCCCCCCTCCCCCTCCCTCCCCTCCTCCCCCCCCCTCCCCCTCCCCCCCTCCCCCTCCCTCCCTCCCCCCTCCTCCCTCCCCTCCCTCCCCCTCCCCCTCCCTCCCCCCTCCCCTCCACTCCCCCTCCCTCCTCCTCCCCCTCCTCCCCCCCTCCCCCTCCCCTCCTCCCTCCCCCCCCTCCTCCCCTCCCTCCCCACCCTCCCCTCCCCCCTCCCTCCCTCCCCCCTCCACCCTCCCCCCCCTCCCCCTCCTCCACTCCCCCCCCTCCACTCCCTCCCCCACCCCCTCCCACCCTCCCTCCCCTCCCCCCTCCCCCTCCCCCTCCCCCCACCTCCCTCCCCCTCCCCCCCCTCCCCCCTCCCTCCCTCCCCTCCCCCTCCACCCTCCTCCCCCCTCCTCCCCCCTCCCCCTCCCCTCCTCCCCTCCCCCCCTCCTCCCCCCTCCCTCCCCTCCCTCCTCCCCCCTCCCCCCTCCCTCCTCCACTCCCCCTCCCCACTCCCCTCCCCTCCACTCCCCACTCCCACCCCTCCCCCCACCCCCTCCACTCCCACCCTCCCCCTCCCCCTCCTCCACTCCACCCTCCCCCTCCCCTCCCCCTCCTCCCCCTCCCTCCCCTCCCTCCCCCCCCTCCCCTCCCCCCCCTCCCTCCCTCCCCTCCCCCTCCCCCCCTCCCCTCCCCCTCCTCCCCCCTCCCCTCCCCCTCCCCCTCCCCCTCCTCCCACTCCACCCCTCCCCCCCTCCCTCCACCCCTCCTCCACTCCCCACTCCCCCCTCCACTCCCCCCCTCCCTCCACCCCTCCTCCCCCTCCCCTCCCCCCTCCCTCCACCCTCCCTCCCCACTCCCCTCCCCCTCCCCCCCTCCCCCTCCACTCCCTCCCTCCCCCACCCCTCCCCCCTCCCCCACTCCCCCCCTCCACCACTCCTCCACTCCCCCACCCTCCCCTCCACTCCTCCCTCCTCCCCCCCCACTCCTCCCCCTCCCCCCTCCCCTCCACCCCCCTCCCTCCCCACTCCCCCTCCCCACCCTCCCCCTCCACCCTCCTCCCTCCCCTCCTCCACTCCTCCACTCCACCCCCTCCCCCCACCCCTCCCTCACTCCCCACTCCCTCCCTCCCCCTCCACCCTCCTCCCCTCCCCCCCTCCCCCTCCCCTCCCCACTCCCCCCTCCCCTCCACCCTCCCCTCCCCCACTCCTCCCTCCCCTCCCCCCCTCCTCCTCCCCTCCCTCCCCACTCCTCCCTCCCCCTCCTCCCCTCCCCACTCCTCCACTCCCCTCCTCCACTCCCCCTCCACCCCTCCTCCCTCCACCTCCTCCCTCCCCCCTCCCTCCCCCTCCCCCTCCCCCTCCACCCTCCCCTCCCCCACTCCTCCCTCCCCTCCCACCCTCCTCCCCTCCCCCTCCCCCTCCTCCCCCTCCCCCTCCCCCCCTCCCCTCCTCCACCCTCCCCCCTCCCACTCCCCACCTCCCCCTCCTCCCCCCCTCCCCCCCCCACTCCCTCCCCTCCCCACCCCCCCTCCCCTCCCCCTCCCCTCCCCCACCCTCCCCTCCCCCCTCCACCCCTCCACCCTCCCCCCCTCCCCACTCCCCTCCCTCCCCACCCCTCCCCCTCCCCTCCCCACCTCCACCCTCCCCACCCTCCCTCCACTCCTCCCTCCCCACCCTCCCCCTCCCTCCCACCACTCCTCCCCTCCCCACCCTCCCCCTCCCTCCCCACCCCTCCCTCCTCCCCCTCCCTCCTCCACTCCACCCCTCCTCCACTCCACCCCCTCCCCTCCCCCTCCCCCCCCACCCCCCTCCCTCCCCCCCTCCACCCCCTCCCCCCACCCTCCCCCCCCTCCCCCCCTCCCTCCCCCTCCCCCACCCTCCCCCCCCACTCCCCCTCCCCACCCCACTCCCCCTCCCCACTCCACCCTCCCCACTCCCCACTCCCCCCTCCCCCCCCTCCCCCCTCCCCCTCCCCCCACTCCTCCCCCTCCTCCACTCCCCACTCCCCTCCACCCCCCTCCCTCCTCCCCCCCACCCCCCTCCACCCCTCCCCACTCCCCTCCCCCCCCTCCCACCCTCCCACCTCCCACCCTCCCCTCCCCCCTCCCACCCTCCCTCCACCCCTCCCTCCACCCCCACTCCACCCTCCCTCCCCCCCTCCCACTCCCTCCACCCTCACCCCCACTCCTCCCTCCCTCCACCCCCTCCTCCACTCCCCTCCACCCTCCCCACCCCTCCCCCCCCTCCACTCCCCCCACCTCCACTCCACCCCTCCACCCCCCCTCCCACCCCTCCACTCCACCACCCTCCACTCCCCCCCTCCCACCCCCACCCCCCCCTCCCCACCTCCCCACCTCCTCCACTCCACCCTCCTCCACTCCCACTCCCACTCCCCCACTCCCCCCTCCCACCCCCCCTCCCCCTCCACCCCCCCACTCCTCCCCCCCCTCCTCCCACCTCCCTCCACTCCCCCCCCTCCCACTCCCCCCTCCTCCCCCTCCCCACCCTCCCTCCCCTCCCCCTCCCACCCCTCCCTCCCCCACTCCTCCACCTCCCCACTCCCCCACTCCTCCACTCCCCCTCCTCCACTCCACTCCCCTCCCCCACCCCTCCCCCTCCACCCTCCCTCCCCCACCTCCCCCCACTCCCACCCTCCCCCCCTCCCCCTCCCACCCCACCCTCCTCCCCCCACCCCCCACCCCCCCCCTCCACCTCCACTCCTCCCCCTCCCCACCCTCCCCACTCCCCCACCCCCTCCCACTCCCTCCACTCCTCCCCCCCTCCCCTCACCTCCTCCACTCCTCCCTCCCCCACTCCTCCCTCCTCCACTCCCCCTCCCCACTCCTCCCTCCCTCCCCTCCCCCTCCACCCCCTCCTCCCCTCCTCCCCTCCTCCCCTCCACCACTCCCTCCCCTCCCCTCCCCCCCTCCCCTCCCCACCTCCCTCCACCCCCTCCACCCTCCCCTCCCCCCACTCCTCCCCCCCTCCCCCTCCCCACTCCCCCTCCCTCCCCCTCCCCACCCCCCCCTCCTCCCCACCCCTCCCTCCCCTCCTCCCCCTCCCCCCCCTCCCCTCCTCCACTCCCCCTCCCCACCCTCCCCCCCCTCCCCTCCCCACTCCCCCACCCTCCCCACTCCCCCACCCTCCACCCCTCCCCTCCCACCCCTCCCACTCCCCCCTCCCCCCTCCCCCTCCACCTCCCCACTCCTCCCTCCCCACCCCTCCCCTCCACCACTCCTCCACCTCCCCCCCACTCCCTCCCTCCTCCCCTCCCCACCCCACCCTCACCCTCCACTCCCACCCCCCACCCCTCCCCCCCACCCTCCTCCCTCCCCCCCTCCCTCCCCCACTCCACCCCCTCCCTCCCCACCCCTCCCTCCCCCCTCCCACTCCTCCCACCCTCCCTCCCCACCCTCCCACTCCACCCTCCCTCCCCCACCTCCCCACCCTCCCCCCCTCCCCCACTCCCCCACTCCTCCCCCTCCCCTCCCACCCTCCCCTCCCCCCCTCCCACTCCCCACCCCCCTCCCACCCTCCCACTCCCCACTCCTCCCCCACCCTCCCCCACCCCTCCCCCCCACCCCTCCCCTCCCCTCCCTCCCCACTCCCTCCCCCACCCCCCCCCCTCCCCACTCCCCACTCCTCCCACTCCACCCCTCCACTCCCCCTCCCCCCCACCTCCCCTCCCTCCCACTCCCACCTCCACCCTCCTCCCCTCCCCACTCCTCCCACCCACCACTCCCCCCCTCCTCCCCCCCCTCCACCCCCTCCCCCCCCCCTCCCCCACCCACCCTCCCTCCCCCCACCCCTCCACCCACCCCCTCCACCCCCCTCCCCCCCTCCCCTCCCTCCCCACCCTCCACTCCCCCCCCACCTCCCCCTCCCTCCACCCCTCCCCCCCTCCTCCACTCCCACCCCTCCCACCCTCCCCCCCTCCCCCCCTCCCACCCCTCCACCCCCCTCCACCCTCCACCCCCCTCCCCACCCCTCCCCCACTCCTCCCCTCCCCACCCTCCCCCCCTCCCCCCTCCCTCCCCACCCTCCCCTCCCCCTCCCCCCTCCCCTCCCTCCCACCCCTCCCTCCCCACCTCCCCCCCTCCACTCCCCACCCTCCCACCCTCCCCCCTCCTCCCCTCCACCCCCCTCCCTCCCCTCCCACCCTCCACCCCCCTCCCACCTCCTCCCCCCTCCCACTCCCCCTCCCCACCCCTCCACTCCCCTCCCTCCCCACTCCCCCTCCCTCCCCTCCACCCCTCCCCCCCTCCCCTCCCACTCCCCCACCCCTCCCTCCCTCCCCCCCTCCACCCTCCACTCCCCCCCCTCCTCACCCTCCCCACCTCCCCCCCCCTCCCCACCTCCCTCCACCCTCCCTCCCACCCCCCCTCCTCCCACCCCTCCTCCCTCCCCACTCCCCCCCTCCACCTCCCCACTCCCCACCCTCCCCCCTCCCCCACCTCCCCCCCTCCCCTCCCCCCCCTCCCTCCACCCCCCACCTCCCCCCCTCCACTCCCTCCCCTCCTCCCACCCCTCCCTCCCCCTCCTCCCTCCCACTCCCTCCCCCCCCTCCCCCTCCCACCCCCACTCCCCCACTCCTCCACTCCCCCCTCCCTCCCTCCCCCCCCTCCCCCTCCCCACCTCCCCCTCCCTCCCCCCCTCTCCCTCCCACTCCTCCCTCCACCCCTCCCCCTCCACCACTCCTCCCACCCCACCCTCCCTCCTCCTCCACCCTCCCCTCCACCACCCCTCCACTCCCCACTCCCTCCACCCCTCCCACCCTCCTCCTCCACTCCCCCTCCCCCCCTCCACCCCCTCCCCCTCCCCACTCCACCCCCACCCCTCCCCTCCCTCCACCCCTCCTCCCCTCCCTCCCCCACCCTCCACTCCCACCCCTCCCTCCACCCTCCTCCCTCCCCCACCCCTCCCTCCCCCCTCCCCCTCCCCCTCCACCTCCCCCCTCCTCCCTCCCACCCCTCCACCTCCCTCCCCTCCTCCCCTCCACCACTCCTCCACTCCACCCCTCCCCACTCCCCACTCCTCCACTCCCACCCTCCTCCCCTCCACCTCCTCCCTCCCCTCCCACCCCTCCCTCCCCCTCCACCCCCTCCCCACTCCCACCCTCCCACCCTCCACTCCTCCCCTCCCACTCCCTCCTCCCTCCCACCTCCTCCCCCTCCACCTCCACCCCTCCCACTCCCCACTCCCTCCCCCACTCCCACCCCTCCACTCCCCACCTCCCACCTCCCTCCACCCACTCCCCACTCCTCCCCTCTCCCTCCCCACCCCTCCCCCCACTCCCTCCCCCCTCCCCACTCCTCCCACCCCCCCACTCCTCCCCACCTCCCCCCTCCTCCCCTCCACCCCCCTCCCACTCCTCCACCTCCCTCCACCCTCCACCCCCACCCTCCCACCCCCCACCCCTCCCCTCCCCCCACCTCCCACCCACTCCCCCTCCCCCTCACCCTCCCCCACCCTCCCCCACTCCCCCCTCCTCCCACCCCCCTCCCCCACCCCCTCCCCCCTCCCTCCCCACCCCTCCACTCCACCCTCTCCCCTCACCCTCCTCCACTCCCTCCCCTCCCACCCTCCACTCCCCACCCTCCCCCTCCCCTCTCCCCCCACCTCCCCACTCCCCCCTCCACCCCCTCCCACTCCCCCTCCCCACCCTCCCCACTCCCTCCACCCCCCTCCCCCCTCCCCCTCCTCCACTCCCACCTCCCCACCCTCCACCCTCCACTCCACCCTCCCCTCCCCCACCCTCCTCCACCCCTCCCCCACTCCCCACCCCCCCACTCCTCCCCCTCCCTCCCCACCCCTCCCACTCCCACCCTCCTCCCTCCACCTCCCCCACTCCCCCCTCCACCCCTCCACCTCCCTCCACCCTCCCCCACCTCCCTCCCACCTCCCCCCACTCCCCACCCTCCCTCCCCCCACCTCCTCCCCACTCCCCCCTCCCCCTCCCCACTCCCTCCACCTCCCACTCCACCCTCCACCCTCCCTCCACCCCCCTCCCACCCTCACCCTCCCCCCCTCCCCTCCCCCCCTCCCACTCCTCCCCTCCACCCTCCCACTCCCCCTCCCCTCCCACCCCCCTCCCCTCCACTCCACCACCCTCCCCCTCCCCCCTCCCCCTCCCCTCCCTCCCCACCCTCCTCCCTCCCCACTCCCTCCACCCTCCCTCCCCACCCTCCCCTCCTCCACTCCTCCCCTCCACCCCTCCCTCCCCCTCCCCCACTCCTCCACTCCCCCTCCCCCTCCCTCCACCCCCTCCCCCCCCCTCCTCCCCTCCCTCCCCACCCCTCCCCCTCCCCTCCCTCCCCACCCCTCCTCCCCTCCCCCCTCCTCCACTCCTCCACTCCCCCCCCCTCCACTCCCTCCCCTCCCCTCCCCCCTCCCCCTCCCCCTCCCCTCCTCCACCCCCTCCACCCTCCTCCCCCCCTCCTCCACCCTCCACTCCCCCCCCCTCCCCTCCACTCCTCCCTCCACCACTCCCCTCCCCCCTCCCCCTCCCCCTCCCCCCACTCCCCCCTCCCTCCCCTCCCCCCCTCCACTCCACCCCCACTCCTCCCCCCTCCCTCCCTCCTCCCCCTCCTCCACCCCCTCCCTCCCCCTCCCCACCCTCCCCTCCCCTCCCCTCCCTCCCACTCCCCCCCCTCCCTCCCTCCACTCCTCCCCCTCCCCCTCCCTCCCTCCCACTCCTCCCCCTCCCCTCCACCTCCCCTCCCCCACCCTCCCCCCTCCCCTCCCCCTCCCCTCCCACTCCCCCCCCACCACTCCTCCCCCCTCCCACCTCCACTCCTCCCCTCCACCCTCCCCACCTCCCCCTCCCTCCACTCCCCCTCCTCCCCTCCTCCTCCCCCACTCCACCCTCCTCCACTCCTCCCTCCCACCCTCCCCCACCTCCCCTCCCCTCCCCCTCCCCCTCCCACTCCTCCACTCCCCCCTCCTCCCACTCCCACCCTCCACTCCACCCCCTCCCTCCCCCTCCACTCCTCCACTCCCCACTCCCCTCCCCACCCTCCACCCCTCCTCCCTCCCTCCCCTCCCCACCCCCCACCCTCCCCACTCCCCCTCCTCCACTCCACCCTCCCCCTCCCCCCCACTCCCCTCCACCCCCCTCCACCCTCCTCCCCACCCCTCCCTCCCTCCACCTCCTCCACTCCACCCTCCCACCCTCCCCCTCCACCCTCCCCCCCACTCCCCCACCCTCCTCCCCCCTCCCCACCTCCCCCTCCACCCTCCCCTCCTCCCCCTCCCCCACTCCTCCACTCCCACCCTCCCCCTCCACCCTCCCCCCCCCACCCCTCCCCTCCACCCTCCCACCCTCCCCTCCCCTCCACCCTCCTCCACTCCCCTCCTCCCCTCCCCCACTCCACCCTCCTCCACTCCACCCTCCTCCACTCCCACTCCTCCCCCCTCCCCACTCCCACCCCACTCCCTCCACTCCCCCCCTCCCTCCCCTCCCTCCCCACCCCTCCACTCCCACCCTCCCCTCCTCCCCCCCTCCCCTCCCCACTCCCCCTCCCCCTCCCCCTCCCTCCCTCCCCACTCCCCCTCCCCACTCCACCACTCCTCCACTCCCCCTCCACCCCCTCCCTCCCCCTCCTCCACTCCTCCCCACCCTCCCCACCTCCTCCACTCCACCACCCTCCCTCCTCCCCTCCACCCTCCTCCACTCCCCACCCTCCACTCCCCACTCCCCCTCCCACTCCCACCCCCCCTCCCCCACCTCCCCCACTCCTCCCACTCCCCCCCTCCACTCCCCACTCCTCCACTCCCCACTCCCTCCCCACTCCCCACTCCCCCTCCCTCCACCCTCCCCCTCCCCCTCCTCCACTCCACCCTCCCCTCCCCCTCCCCCTCCACCCTCCCCACTCCCCCACTCCCCCACTCCCCACCTCCACCCCTCCTCCACTCCCCCACTCCACCCTCCCCCCTCCCCCACTCCCCACCCTCCCTCCCCCTCCCCCCTCCACCACTCCACCTCCCCCACTCCTCCACTCCCCCACTCCACCACCTCCCTCCCCTCCCCACTCCCCCTCCACCCTCCCCCTCCACCCCCTCCACCCACTCCCCCCTCCCCTCCTCCACTCCCCCTCCACCCTCCCCACTCCTCCCCTCCACCACTCCTCCCCCCCACTCCACCCCTCCCCCTCCACCCTCCCTCCCCCTCCCCACTCCTCCCCTCCCACTCCCCACTCCTCCCTCCCCACCCTCCCCCTCCCCACCCTCCACTCCCCACTCCTCCACTCCTCCACCCCCCTCCTCCACTCCCCACTCCTCCACCCTCCCCCTCCCTCCCCACTCCCACCCACCCCTCCACTCCTCCACTCCACCTCCCTCCCCCCTCCTCCCCCTCCTCCCCCTCCCCTCCACCCCTCCACTCCTCCCCTCCCCACTCCACCACTCCTCCACCCTCCACTCCTCCACTCCACCCCTCCCCCTCCACCCTCCCCACCTCCCCCACTCCCCCCCACCTCCCCACTCCCCCCCTCCTCCACCCCCCCCCCCACTCCCCACTCCCCACCCCCACCCCCTCCCACCTCCCCACCCCTCCCCCTCCCCTCCACCACCCCCTCCCACTCCCTCCACCCCCCACCCCACTCCACCCCTCCCCACTCCACCACTCCTCCCCCTCCACTCCCCACTCCTCCACTCCACCCTCCACTCCTCCACTCCCTCCACCCTCCTCCTCCACTCCCCACTCCTCCCCCTCACTCCTCCACTCC
>NW_024465982.1:0-14373 GCF_017591425.1 Ochotona curzoniae | reverse complement strand
TGATGACCTGCCTCTGCTGGCCCCACCTGGGGCAGCACAATACAGCCCACAGCTCCTTCCCGCCCGGTCTGCTCATTATTACCACCAAGATGCTCAGGTGTGCTGCGTGCCAGCCTAGAAATCCAGGCAAAATGGGTATCTGGAGCCAGGGATGAGAAGCATGATTTAAGGGACACACACACAAGAAAAAAAAAAAAAAAGAGGTGTTGGGGATGGAGCAGGAGCTTATTGGGCACACATGGGATGAATGGACACAAGGATCAGAAGCTAACAGCTCTGTGGCTGGCACTCACTGCTCATTTTTTTTTTTTTTTTTTTTAGGGAAAAGCAGCCATTGTGCAGAATCACACTCCAGCTGGAGGGAGTGCCTCATTGGGAACAAGAGGTGGATGAAGAGGACGTGTCTTCCTGCTGCTGCCAAAAGGACCCACCCTGCCAGCAGTAGTATGTCCCCTCACCCCGACACACCCAACAGCACCCACAGTTCTGCTTCCTGAATACCCCTACCTATGCCTGGCTTACTGCTGTGATTGTGGAAGCCTAACCTTCCTGCTGCCATCTACTTCCATTATGCCCGTGGGTCAATAGCTTTCTTCTGAGCCACTAACTTCTGCTTGAGCCTGATGACTCGGTGAAGCATTGACTGAAGCCAGGTGCACGCATAAACACATGCGCACACACCAGTGTGCCATCCAGGTAGGTTGGTTGGTTGGTCTTTCTCCTGCAGCTGTACTGACAAGTAGACAAGCAGACAAGCTTCCAGGCTGTCTTTCCTTGGCTTGCTTTAGCAGGGAGCCGGCCTTGGGAGCAGAGAATCACCACCCATAGTGGATGCTGGCGTGGTTTAGGCTGGCTGGTAGTGGGTGACTTGGTATGCTTCTAGTAGGGACTCAACTGACCCAATCACTATTTTAGAGCAGCCCATGCCAGCCCCTCTTCTTTGCTTACCAAACCACCACATGACTCGCCTTCACTCTAGGCTGACTTTGGGGAGACTCCCTCCTGCTTCTTGGTACCCTGGAATCTTGCTTAGCCTTGCTGGGGGCAGAGGGAGGTGAGGGGGTGAAGGGAGGACCTAGTATATTGCAGGAATATACTAGGCCTATGTCCTGTGCTCTGCACCAGGCCCAGTTCTCTGCTTGGATCGGTGTTGGACTGACTGACAGGACACAGCAGTCCAGTGCCTTGGGCAGTCTCTTGCACCTCCTCTGAACTCTGATCTGCCACTGTCGATTTCACTGAGCGTCATATACCTCCTATTCTGTATCTGTTCAGAAAAACAATTCCTTTTTCCTTTTTTAAGATTTATCTATTCATCCATCCATCCATCTATTCATCCATTTTTATTTTTATTTTTATTCAAAAGGCAGATATACAAAGAGAAATATCTCCTGCCGACTGGCTGGTTCACTCCCCAAGTAGCCACAACGGTTGGAGCTGATCTGATATAAGCCAGGAGCCAGGAGCCTCTTCTAGGTCTCCCACGGAGTTGGGTACAGAGTCCTAAGGTTTTGGGCCTTCCTCGACTGCTTTCCCACACCATAAGCAGAGAGCTGGATGGAAGTGGAGCAGCTGGGACATAAACTTGCCCCTATATAGGATCCTGGCATGTACTTTACCCACTAGGCTACAGCATGCCTGGCTCAAACAACAACTTTCATCTTCCCTGAGCACTTGTCTGCTCCAGAGAGATGAATGCTGTTGACATCTCTGACCCAGGCCTTGTATGTTTGGCATATACAGCCTGATTATCTATGGGTAGCTTGCTGTTTTAGTCCAGGCCTTAATGTGCTCTCCAGCGGGAGCTACAGTCTAGCAAACAGAAGGTGTGCCTGTGGCTCCCCTAGCAGATTGTTAGCCTCCCAGCCTCAGATCTTGGGACTGTCTGGAGGTACAGCGGTCCAGTCTGCATGATGTGCTCTGGCACTTTGCTGACAGATGGGTGTTGTGGTCTAACCCAGCTGGCCCACACCACACCCATTTTGGCTATTTTTTTTACATGATTAGGTGCAACAGCCTAGCTCAATTCCAGCTCTCACGTTCCCTCTCCCCCTGCCCCTGGTTCTTGCATATGCCAGTGGGTGCTATGGCACAATTTGAGATGGACCACCCGTAGTCCCAGCTTTCACCATTGGGCTAGGGTGCAGCAGCCTAGCCTGGCCTGGTCCACTCCCAGCCCTCCTGTGAACCAGCCGGTTATAGTTTCTGCCTCCAAACGATATAAATTCCACATCCACTATGAACTTCAGCGCACAAGTGATTTTCAGCTACCATTGAAAACAAATGGTCTGGCACCACATACTGATGAATGTGCATTTCCCATTCATGGAATTCAGTATGTTGGTAAATGCCATAGTACTGAAGAGACCCCATAGGTGTTCCAGTGGCAGCACTATTCCATTTGGTGAGTAACTCTGCACACCATCAGGCTTACAAACAGCTCTTCCAGAAATTCAGTTTTGTCACTTATTGTTTAATGTCCATACATCACACTGGGTTGAACTGAGACGTATTGAGTACTCCACACAAAACAAGGTTGTAGATTCTCATTCAATGCACTAAGAAATCCACACCCAGAAAGAACTTCAGTACCATGGGGATTTTCATCTAGTGTTGAAAGCAACTGCTCTGGCACCACAAACTGCTGAATGTGCGTGTGACACCTTGGGAACTTAGTGTGTTGGTGAATGGCATCATCCCAATGACAAAATCCAGGTGTTCCTGTGGCAGAACAAAACCATTTGAGTCTCTGACTCCACAAAGCATCAGGCTTATGAACAGCTATTATGGAGACACAGTTTTCTCAC
This sequence comes from Ochotona curzoniae, assembly GCF_017591425.1. Classification (NCBI taxonomy): domain Eukaryota; kingdom Metazoa; phylum Chordata; class Mammalia; order Lagomorpha; family Ochotonidae; genus Ochotona; species Ochotona curzoniae. Next base: position 11,566 of record NW_024465982.1, on the reverse strand, counting down.
TTTTTATCTAATGCCCAAAGAGTGCAGTTTATTGAAATGAAGCATTTTTTGCACCCCAGAAAAACCAAGGCTATAGATTCTTGCTCAACACCCTAAGAACTCCACATCAACACAGAATTCTAACACTCAGTTTTCAACTAGCATTAATAACAACTGCTCCTGCAGCACATAATCATGTTGATGCATGTGACACCTAGGGAAATCAGTACATGATTTATGGCATATTCCCAAAGAGACAGCACAGATGTTCCAGTGGCAAAACTACTCCATTTGGGTCACTAACTTCATATACCTTCAGCTTTCCCATGAACTGAGTTTTGTCTAATTCCCATGGAGGGCACTTGTTTCGAAATGAGGCATTTTAAGCATCCCTCACAAACTCAGCTTGTAGAGTCTCACTCAGTGCAGTAAAAACTCCACATTCAGAGAGAACTTCAACACCCAAGCGATTTTCAGCTAGCATTGAAAGCAACTGCTCTGGCACCACATACTGCTGGTGTGTGTTTGATACCTAGGGAACTCAGTGTGGTGGCAAATGGCATAGTCCTGTAGGGATATCCCTGGTGTTCCAGTGGCACAACTACTTCAGTTAAGTGATTCACTCAAGATATCATCTGGCTTAGGAGCAACTCTCTTGGAAATTCAGTAGAGTTACTTTTAATCTAATGCCCATTAACCACATGGTGTTGAAATGAATTGTGGTGGTCATCCCACAAAAAATGGCGGAGATTCTTGCCTAATGAATTAAGAACTACACATCCAGAGAGAATTTCAGCTAGCATTGAAAACACCTGCTCTAACACCACATACTCCTTAAGGTGCATTTGATACAAAGGAACCTGTGTATTGAAGAATGGCATAGACACAAAGAGCAAACATAGCTGTTCCAATGGCAGAACTATTTCATTTCAATCACTAAATCCATACCATGAGGCCACAAGCATTTCTCCTGAAAACCCAGGTTTTCTCTTTTAATCTTTTTAAAATTAATTTGTATGAACTTTACCTAGTTTATTAGGGCTCAAACTGTCAAAGGTAACAGGAAAGTGGGTAAGACCATTGTTTCCATTGTTTATTTATTTATTTATTTTATTTTTATTGCAAAGTCAGTTATACAGAGAGGAGGAAAGAGAGAGAGGAAGATCTTCCATCTGATGATTCACTCTCCAAGCGACTGCAAGAGCTGGTCTGTGCTGATCCAAAGCCAGGAGCCAGGAAATTCTTCCAGGTCTCCCACATGTGTGCAGAGTGCCAAGGCTTTGGGCCGTCCTAGACTAGTTTCCCAGGGCACAAGCAGGGAGCTAGATGGGAAATGGAGCTGCCAGGAATAGAACTGGTGCCCATAAGGGATCCCAGTGCGTTCAAGATGAGGACTTTAGTCTGCCGTGTTCCCCATTGTCTTTTTTCCTTCCTGAATCTGTGGGAAGGGGAGAGACAAAGGAAGAAGTTACACCCATCCTTACAGCCATCCCAGTCTCTGATATACAGGATGTTTCGACGGCAATGCTGAAGTGGTTTTTATAGTTCAACTATTCTGAATTGCTGCCAATCTTGCCATTGCAAGCACGATAACATCTTTTCAGAATCCACTGGCTGAGATAGTCCACTTTAGCATCTCCACTTGCCCAGATTTTCACTGCCAGCACATGTCTGGGATAGAGGATCAATTAGTTCTCTCCTTTTTCTGGTACTAGGTGTCCTATACAGGTTCCAACGTACCACTATATACTCCATGTGCATCTGGATATGCTGTCCATTGTTCTGTCTGAGCCAGTGAGGAGGCTCAGCTTTGACAAACGCACTCCATGATCAGACCATTGAACCTGCAATTATTTTCATGGCCATGTTTCTGAGTCTGATAGTTTGATTGGAGGGATCTCCAAAGAACTTCATCTGAAGTGATCTCAGACCTGATTCTTGAGTCTGGCACTGACTGTTACCCCTATCAGCCTATGCCTGACATTTGCAATTGCTGGGTCAGTTCTGTCTACAGCTCTGTCTTCTACACAAAGTAATGAGTGTTGAGCCCATCCTAATCCTGCCCACCATACAATTGGCCATGTAAACCATTGGGAGCTGCAGCCCAATTGGGGCAATTCATAGTAACCTTCACCAGGCTCAATCTCTGCCCTGGTTTCCATGCTTTCCAGTATGTACAGCACGCTTGTTCAGTCTGTCCCACATCCCATTCAGCTCTTATACACGTCAATGGGCATTGAAGCCTAGTTCAACCCAACCAGTCCCACTCTCCAGCCCACTCACATTCTAATGGGTGCCACTCCCTGTTTAGCCATGCCTGCCCCAGTCCTGGTTCTCATGCTTTCCAGTGGGAGTGGCAACCCAGGAAGGAGTTGTCCACTATTTTATTACTGGGCCCACTCCCAGATCATGCATTCTCCAGGTGATTCTACAGTTTGACTTGACAGAATTAGTCCCTTGTGCCAGCATCTGCTATCTGATGCTGTGGCAGAGCCCAATCAATCCACACCCACTCTGACTGATGCTTGTACCAATACGAACAGTCAACCCAGCCTGGATTTTTCCTGGTCCAGTTCACATGAAGCTACAAGTGTTGTAGCCCTGCCTGGTCAGGTCTGCCCCATCTCAACAAAGCAGGAGTGGTGGTCCAGCAGGGAGCACTCCACATTCCCCCAACCAGCTTTTCCCCCTTTCCCCCTGGCTCTTGCCTGTGTGGCCTGGTCTGTCATGGCCTGCCTCACTTAAGATTTTGCCAGTGGGTATGATAGCCTGGCCTGGCCTGGACCGCCCCTAATTCCAGCTCAGGCTGAAGGAAGCTAAAGCCTAGCAAAGCCCAGCCAACACCCAGTCCAAGTCCTTGTGGATGGACCAAGCCCAGTCCACACTCCATTCTGGTGCTGAGATTTGACAGCTCAAGAGGTGAACTGGCCCTGCCTAGTTCACTCCTGACCTGTGCCAAATGCATGCCACTGGGTACCATTCCCTGGCTTGATTTGAGCTGCTTCCTATAGTAGTTCTTTTGCTTACCTGCATGGACTGTGTCCTGACAGAGAAGTTACCCAGGCTACTCCGTCGGAAGCTCTCCTAGTGCCAGATCTCATGCACACAGGTGGATCCAAGAGCCAGCCCTACTCAGTCAAACACCTGACCTAGCAGGAGCAATGACCTTTCCTGACTGGCCTTTAATCAATTCCAGTTATTACTGTTGGGTTGTATAGCCAAGTCTAGCCTGGTCCACATGCAAACATAGCTCACACCCGGCTCATCAGGGGCTAAAACCTAGCCTAGACTATCTTACTCCTACATCTATCCTGGTCCCTATGAGCATCAGTGGGTGTTGAAGTCTAGCCCAATGTGGCATACTTAACCTCAGTCTACACTTGTGCCAAGGTACACTGCAGCCATGTCCAGACCATAACATGACTCCCGTTTCAGCCCTGTCTAGACCAGAACATAACTCCCATTCCTGCCCTGTGTTTACCAGTAGGAACCACAACCCAGCTAGGACATCTGTTATAACTCCCCCACCAGGTCTATTTCCAGCTATAGAATTTGCATGTGCCTGTGATTATTCTGACCCAGCTTGGCCTAATCCCTCACCTGTTGTGACCTTTGCCTTTGGATGCTATAGCCTGGCCTGACCCAGCCTATACTAATTCCCACTACTTGTTGGTGCTGGAATCTGTCCCTGCTCCATCAGCTCCCATCCCAGTCTCATGCAACCTGGTAGGTGTGGCAGCCTAGCTGAGCTTGACCTCTGCTCCATCCTGGTTTCTGCTCTTGTGAGTGAGATAAGGTTGGCTTAATCCTGTCCAGTTGCTCCCTTCCAAAACCAACCCACACATTAACCAACAAGTGAAGTTACCCTGCCCAGTCTGCCTAAAACCCTGAAACATGTGCATAGCAGTGAGAGCTGTGACCCCCATAGGTTCTCCAAGTTCCCAGATTCTGCCACTTGGTCCACTCCCTGACCCAGATCTTACATGCTCGAGCAGGTCCCAGGTCCTTGTCCAGCATAGCCTGCCACATCATCTTGGGCTCTGTATGAGTTGGAGGATATTGTGGCTCAGCCCATCTCACACTTTATGGTAGGATGTGCTTGCAGGTGCTACAGCTTGGACCTGCCCAGCATGTTTCCAGCCCCAGCACCTCTGAGTATCTGTGGGTTCCAGAGTCATTCCTAGCTCAGCCCATCTCCACTCCAACTCTTAAGCTAACCAGCAGGACTTGTATTTACACAGAGTTGGGCCTGTTTATCCCATTCAGAATCTACTCCACAACCTGGTTCTCTAGCATGCGGGTTGGTGTCATGACCATTCCTAATGTGACCCATCCCATTTTCTGACACTCAGCCAGATACTTGGATCTAGTCTTGCCAGACAGGCCCTGAGTCATAGCTTTCTAATGTGCTAACCTGTGGTGGTCAGCAATGCTCTGCACTATCAGCTCATCTCAGGACTCCCATGTGGTTTGGTGAAGCAGTCCGACCCAAACAGATCATGTGGACTCTCCCCTCCAAACCACCATGTCTCAGTCCCTATGCCTGCCTGCAAGTTCAGTGACAATGTCACTGAGAGTCACACAGGAGTCATTTCTCACTTACATGCACATTGGCTTTATCCATGGATGTTTCTAGGCAGCAACTGCATACCCCAAACGCCCTAGAGCTAGCTGCCAGGATGCCAGCTGGATGAACTCTGCGCCACTTGGTGCACTGGCTACCCATAAGCCCAGGATTTGCTCGCCGTGTGGCAATGGCATCCATAGCCAGAGTCCCAAGCATTGGGTCCGGCCTGGCTCAGGTACCCTCCACAGCTACCACACTGTTGAGAACTCCTTTTACCCAAGCTCCGCAGCCAAACACCAACTCCTTAATTTCTTCCTGCCACAAGGTGGTGCTGGCAGGGCAGGGACCAAATCCTGTTCTCAAGATTCCCTAACAGTGTACTCACCATGGGGGGAGGAATCTCTCAGGCCTCCCAACAGCCCAGGACTCACTCATTGAGTGTCCATGGCCAGAGTCCCAAGCATTGGTCAGACTTGACTCAGTTAACCTCTGCAGCCGGCATGCTGTGGAAGTCTCCTTTCATCCAAGTCCTTCGACCAAATACCCACCTGCTAGGTTTCTCCTGCCACAAGGTGGTGGCTCTGAGATTGTTAATGATGAGGCTCACATCAACTAGAGGATGGGTACAATTTTTTTTCCTTCCCCCCTCATGTCCTTCCTTCCTCTTCCCCTCTGTTTCTTTCTTCTTATCTTCCCTTCCTCTAGTCCTCCCTCACTCATTTCATTCCTTCCTTTATTTCTTTGACATGTCATAATGAGAAAATACGGGCTTTGAAAATCCTGAATCAAGTACTTATTAGCAATGAGTTTTTGGGAAATTACCTAACCTGGTAAGTCTGAGCAGCTGCCAACTACGTCTCATTGTACTTTTACATGGTTAGGAAAAGATATGTTACTTGTATGTCTTGTCAAACAAACACAACTGCGTCTCTGAACATCACCAATAAGACTTTACTAAAAGATTATTGCAGGTAGTTAACGGGTGAGCAAAGCCTTTGCATGCAGAGATCCCAGGATGAATGACTGTGAGGGAGACAAAAAATTAAAGCCTCTTAAAAGATCTTGATATTATGGGCCTGGCGGCATGGCCTAGCGGCTAAAGTCCTTGCCTTAAACACGCCGAGATCCCATATGGGCACCGGTTCTAATCCCTGCAGCTCCACTTCCCATCCAGCTCCCTGCTTGAGGCCTGGGAAAGCAGTTGAGGACGGCCCAAAACTTTGGGGCCCTGCACCCACATGGCAGACCCAGAAGAGGTTCTTGTTTCCCAGCTTCGGATCAGCTCAGCACCAGCCATTGTGGTCACCTGGGGAGTGAATCATTGCACGGAAGATGTTCCTCTCTGTCTCTCCTCCTCTCTGTATATCTGACTTTATAATAAAAATAAATAAATCTTTTGAAAAAATAAAAAAGGTCTTAATATTTCATTAAGAATCATGTCAAAGTATTCAACAGTGGTAGATTGTCCCGGAGGTGTTTATTTTCCTTTGGTGCATTGGCAGGAATCTGATCCTTAGATGACCCCAAAAAGCTACTGGAAATTAGCTCATGTGAATTCGAGGGTGAGCTCTCAAATATTCTCATGGACAGGATTTCTCAGCACTGAACTTGGTGGGGACCAGTGGAAACATTTGCTGGGTGGTCTGGCAAAGGTCAGTGGTTTTAGAGCCCTACTGATCAGGCATGTTAAAGAAGGTTGTATAGCACACAAAACAGAAGGAGGCAACAGTTAAATCCTGAGGATGTCCAGTGAGGGAAGCCATGCAGTCAGGCCAAATGGCATAAGAGTGTAAGGAGGACAGTTCTGATGTTGGCAAGGCTGTGAGGAGTTTCTGGCTGCATAGCAAAGCCCAGCAGAATGTCTCTCTAATCACCTCATTGCTGCCTCACCCCATTGTATGGGGACTAGATCACCTCTCTGATATTTCGTGAAATTCTCTCTCTTTTTAAAAAAAATATTTATTTTTATTGGAAAGACAGATATACAGAGAGGAATAGAGACAGAGAGGAAGATCTTCTGTCTGATGATTCACTCCCCAGGTGATCGCAATAGCTGGTGCTGAGCTGATCCGGAGCCAGGAGCCAGGAACCTCCTCCAGGTCTCCCATGCGGGTGCAGGGTCCCAAGGAGTTGGGTAGTGCTTGAATGCTTTCCCACGCCACAAGCAGGGAGCTGGATGGGAAGCTAAACTGCCAGGGTTAGAGCCGGCACCCAAATGGGATTCAGGCATGTACAAGGCAAGGATTTTAGTGGCTAGGCCATCGCGCTGGGTGGTGAAATTTTCTTAAGTGTGTTGCTTGTACGCAAATGTGAAATGCTTTCTGTAATACATGAAACCTATTTTATTAGTCATGTTATGGTAAAAGGATCTTTAGCAACTTAAGACATGATACATAGCTAAAAGCACCTAACAGTAAATTGAGGCCACCTTTGTCCTGGAACTTACCCTAGGATGTGTTTCCCAAATGTCTTATTATATGCCCACCTTTGTCCTGAAACTTAACCTCAGATATATCATGTTCCCCTTAAGAAATGGCTTAATACTATCTTAGAAACAGATGGCAATCTTAGCAGTACAAACAGTTTATTTACCATGCAGCCTTGAGCTGGTGCAAGACATGGAATGATGCAATGATTTGCCTTCCCATCATGTAATGGAAAAAGTATATGGGGCAGCTACTAAAAGGGAGGTAAATATTGTCAGCCCCTAGAAGGAAACGTTTTGAAACTTCTACCTTACATTGGCAAGTACATTGAGAGAAAAAAAAATAGTTTGAATAGATATAGAGAAGTTTCTTATGAAGCTCTTCCATTCATAGAAAGGACAAGCTGCCCTAATCCTTCTCACTGCCCTTTAACAAAAAAGCAATTGCATCAGTACTAGATAAACATAATCATAGTTAGTTTATATGATTGATTATAAGATTTAATAAGAAACTATGACATAAAGACATTATAAATTCTGTTCATTTATAAGCTTTCCTTTTAATTTTGTACTCCTTACTTTTGAAGTAAATATTAGTGTAATTTTAGTGAAAATCGATTTTGGACATATATAAATAGCCTGTCACTATGTACCCTCATGTGCTGTAAATCGTGGAGTTCCTGGCTTCAGCTGGGTGACTGTAGGTTTGAATGAATAACGGTTTGCTGAAGAGGTTTTTTGTTTTTCTGTTTTGTTTTGTTTTGTTTTAAAGATTTATTTATTTATTGGAAAGTCAGATATACAGAGAAGAGGAGAGACAGAGAGGAAGAGCTTCCATCCAATGATTCACTCCCCAAGTAAGCACAACAGCCGATGCTATGCTGATCTGAAGCTGGGAGCCAGGAACTTTTTCCAGGTCTCCCACATGGGTGCAGGGTCCCAAGGCTTTGGGCTGTCCTCAACTGCTTTCCCAGGCCACAGGCAGGGAGCTGGATGGGGAGTGGAGCTGCCGGGAATAGAACTGGCACCCATATGGGATCCCAGTGCATTCAAGGCAAGGACTTTAGCCACTAGGCCATGCTGCCAGGCCTGGTAATCACTCTTTTTTCCATGATTAAAAATGAAACAATTGGATGTTTGTGCAAAAGCTTGTGATAATTTCTGTGTAAATAAAGAAGGCAACTCTTTTGAGTTGTCCATTGTGAGTACTCATCGTAGTTCTCCATGTCTTGCTCATCACCTTTTCTTGCCGATCCATGCCCCCTTCACGAGCACCAGACTCAGCTGGAGTTGATCTCTGGCCATCCAATCCAGGAGGTTGCAGAGGTTTTGTGGCTAGAAATCATTTTTGCAATGCATTTTTGCCTGCTGAATGTCCTACAACAGAACCCCAGTATGCAGAGGACTGCTGTACATGTTCTGAGGGTTGTTGCAAACAGACACTATTGCCTGCTTTTCACATGAGAGCACAAGCTTTCTCGTGACCAGCTTAGTGTCTTGTTCATAAAAAACCCCACTGTGTCTGTACTGCCTCAGTCATTGCAGATTCTTCAGATTATCAGCTTTTGCACTCAGGGTTTTTCAGGGCAAGACTCAGCTTCAAGCTCAGCTAGCACCCTAGGGAGCAGATTTGAATTCCTCAAGTTGTTAAATCAAGAGGAAGAAAAAAGTTGGAAGCATTTTTTTGAATGTTGAGAGTTTGATACAGAAGGAAGTGGGAAGAACTTATCATTTACAAGTGGTTGACAATTTGTACAAGGTGGCAGAATCACATCCAATCTACAGGCAGACAATATTTTCTATGACCCAACTTATCATAAAGCTTGAAACCTGTAAGCCAAGTGCATAGGTGAGCTTTGTATATACTGGTGTGGATGATCCCACTGCGGAGACCCGAACCTGAGGTGTGATGGCCAAGCTGAGAAGGATCGGGACACAAGGGATGCATGGTGAGTGAAGCAATGCACACTTTATAGAACTCAACAGGGTATACATGTATATATGGCATGTTACCTAGGCAACGATGGAAAGCCCCTCTGAAGTCAGCAAACAAAGAAATGAAATAACAGTCACCATACCAGCAAAGGAGTAAACATGTTTTTTAGGAATGGATTCTAACAATCAAACCAATTAACTGAGAAAGGGAGTATGCTCTGATACAAGCAACTAATGAGAAAGGAGGCACAGAGAGGCACTGCTCATTCCCAGCCATGCTTGGCCAGTGAGGCAGCCGGTTACATGTGAGAAGTCTACATTCTGCTAATACTCCAGTCTGCTGAGAGTATATGAGTTCTGGGGTCTTTGGGCATCCAATGCACTGCCTCAAAGGTGCACTTCCACATGCTGGCTCTGTAAATTTAGTTTGAGTTTGTTGCTTTGTATGGTCCTCCTTAACGTAATTTAGTACCAGCTTTCAATATGACATTTTGCACAAATACTTGACCACATTATCATTGTTTTAGATCGTATCTTGTAAATAACGAGGCAAGACTTTTTTTTAAAGATTTATTTATTTTTATTACAAAGTTAGATATATACAGAGGAGGAGAGGCAGAGAGGAAGATCTTCGGTCTGATGATGCACTCCCCAAGTGAGCACGATGGCTGGTGCTGAGCCAATCCAAAGCCAGGAGCCAGCCATGAGCCAGGAGCCAGGAACTTCCTCCAGGTCTCCCACACAGGTACAAGGTCCCAAAGCATTGGGCAGTGCTCGACTTCTTTCACAGGCCACAAGCAGGGAGCTGGATGGAAAGTGGAGCTGCCAGGACTAGAACCGGAGTCCATATGGGATTCCGGGCGTGTTCATGGCAAGGACTCAGCCACTAGTCCACGCAGGCGGGCCTAGAGGAAAGACTCTTAATGAACTTGTGCAAATGGCTATGCTCAAATAATTCATGAATCATGGAAGGGTCAGGCAGGAGAAAAATACACTTCAGTTTTGTCAGCAAAATCAATCCATTAAATTGTGTGTCATAGATAGCTTAAAAATGAGAGAAATGCAGAGAAACCACACTCAAGGAACAGCCATGTTGCAACAAAACTGAGTTTACCATCACTTCTTTCAGTGCTAAGTAGATAATTTTCTTTCTTTCTTTCTTTCTTTCTTTCTTTCTTTCTTTCTTTCTTTCTTTCTTTCTTTCTTTTTTTTTTTTTTTTGATAATTTCTTTTCTACTTCTCTTTTTGGTTAAGCATCTCCTGAACTCTTCATGTGAAAGCATGCTCTGAAAATCCTGGTGCACTTTTTGGTAGATCTCAACCACACTAGGCTATAAGAAACTGTGAACCTCTGAGTCCCTGGCTTGGTCCTTCTCCATGGAGCTCCAGAGCAGCTTGCTTTTATTTATTCATTTATTTTTCCCAAAGAAAGACACTGTTCTGAGCTGATATGCAAGGCTTTCGAAGAGACATTAAGGTAAAAATGTAAACTAAAATCTTATCTGTAGGTGGAAAAAACAGAAGAGCTATAATTAATTTATTAATGATGGCTTTCCAAGGAGAAACATAGTATTTTTTAAATAATAATACAACTGAAAGTGTCACTTGGCATGGTGATGGGAAGGCTGTATTTCTGGTACAAGGGTAGACTTCAGATAATTCATCCACACCCTGACTACTTCTCTTTACTAATGCAAGCCCTGGGAGGCAGTGGTGATAGCTTAATGAGATTTCCACCTCCCTTATGCAACACCTGGACTGCATCATTGGTCCCCAGCTCAGCCAGCTCAGTCCCACTGTGGGCATTTTAAGAGATGAACCAGTACATGGTAACTGTGTCTCTCTCTGCCTGTCTTAATCCCTTACCTACTTTATATAAATACAGATTTAAAAAATAAAATTAAAGTAAAAATGTTATCCTGCAAAGTATCTATAAATGTATTGATTAAACCTAATTTTAAAAAGATTATATATGTATAATTCATGAAAATGTGTGAATATAAACTTTCATCAACACAATTTAACCCAATCTTTCCACAAACGTAAATGCAAAAAATATATTTCCACGTATTTTAAAGGTAGAAAGACACAAAAACTGACTATGAGAAAATCTTCTATCCACTACTAGAAGATGGCTACAAATAGCCAATGTGATGAAAAGCCTGATCTATGTCACATTAGAATAATGAGGATAAGGTTTGAGAAAAAAAGGAAAAACTAACACTCATATGCCCACGAATGAGGAGGCAGCAGACTGAAGTCTCAAGAACTCCCATCATTCTAAAAGAGCCTTCAGGTTTTCTAAGGAGCTCTGAAGAGGAAGCTGTGCTTTTAGCCATATGTGACTAATAATGTGTTAGAATGTAGAGGCAAAAGCTCCGGAGTAAGTAAACATTGCAGCTGGTCGCAGATACAATAAATCTCAAACATTGGAGAAGTTTCTCGAGAGCCATGCTGAAGGGTAACTCATGGTCTGATCTTAACTCAAGATATTATGTTGCAGGTGATGGATGTTATTTACCTTGCTTTTGTCATTGCATTGCATAGCCACAAAAGGAAACATCACACTGTTCCCCATAGCTTTGTGTGATTTTAATTTAATAACAAAAGTAAGTTTACAAAGAATCTCATGATTTACTGTTGTGTCCTTGATCAAGAGT
>NW_024465981.1:0-4689 GCF_017591425.1 Ochotona curzoniae | reverse complement strand
ATCTTTTAGAAAGTTTATAGTAATGATGTGCATTTAAATGTTGAAAAAAATCCTTAATATTTTACAAATAATAGCATTGTGTGGAAAAAGGTACAAATTAGTAAGCCATGAAATGGGTTTGGTTTGCATTATGTTACACTAGTGCTCTCCAGTCAACAATTTCATCTTCTACACAGTTTCAATGTTTAAGAACTGCTAAATGGAATTCCCTGTATATAGTGAACAGAGTCCTTGAGAACATTCTCCAAGCTGAAACAGGATACAATAGAAAACCCAACTAATATTTGTGATCTAACAGAGACTGATGGCCATACCCGCCTCCAAGGAGCGAGAATTTACAGCAGTGGCAGCTATTCAAAGCTGCCAGCTTCAGCAAACCTTCAACTGTCGGTCTTCAACCAATCATTTAATTTCAGCTTCAGCTCACTCAAGGCTGAGCCCTTGTTTGGAAGGACCTCATTCAGTGATTAATTGTTTGGAAGCATGAAGTTCTGACATTTGACCCAATGTAAGACAAGTGTAATAAGCCATTTTTTTTTTCCCAGAACATCCTGTGTGTGATTTGTGGTTGAGGTCAAACCTGAATTAGCACTTGATATCTTCTTCAGCTATTTTTTTTTTCTTCTTCTCACAAGAATGCCCAAGGATTTTCACAACTAAACATATGACATACCAAGTCTACTTAAGTCTGTTTTTCAGAGTACCCACAGTATTAATAATCTTGTATGACTTAAGAATGTTAAATAATGTTTAAGAATTTTTTTTCTTATAGTGAAAATTGAAGGTGCAGTTTGATTTTTTTCGCATTGATTTTCCTTTATTAATTGACAGACGGGCAGAGAGAAGAGGAAGAAAAGGAGAGAAAGTGGACGCACGTGAGAATGTATGTAACCACAAACACATAAATAGTGCATCGAGTTATGATGTCATGCCAATGATAGCCAAGAAGTCACCAAGTGATGGAAAATTTTCAACTCTATTATAATTTTATGGGGGGGGGACACCATCTTATATGAGGTTTTTAATGAGAAAAAATGTACTATGTAGTCCATTACTGTGATGAAATTCACTGTACTAATAAATGGAAAATTCAAAATATGTACCATGAAAGTATTTTAGGAAATGTCATAATGCTAGGTTAGTTGCAATCTGTTATTTCAACACTTGCTAAAATTATAATTTTCAAAACTATGCAGTAACTTAATAATCTTTACTATTAACTAGAAGAATGGGACATAGCACCAAACCCAAAGTAGGCTCACAGTTGCTATTTTCTTTGTATTTTAGCAAAGTATTTAAAGAAATCATACAAATGAAATAGCATTTTTAAATAATTTGGAGAAACATTAAAAGCTGTATATTGAAAAGAAAAAAAAAGTTGTATATCACACATCACTGGTCTAAATTACAAACTTGGATGCCAAAAGGTTATATACAAAAGTGTGAAATGTCTCTGTGACTTGGAAAACCAGCAAAATTTCTTCATGTGTGTCCCAGAAAACTGCAAAAAAATTTTTTTAAAAAGCTATATCTCACTTTAACAAATTTTCTGAAGTTATTTTATAAAGAGGCAACAATAAGAACATTCAAAGCTGAACTATTTTTCAAAGAAACTGTCAAAATACGTATGTGTGTTAAAAACTTTCTGGGTTATAAAAAGAAATCATGACTCAATAAGGAAAAATGCATTATTCGGCAAAGAGGCAAAGAATTGAACAAATGTTCACAAAGTTATATCAGCTGCCAACACATCAAAAAAGTATCCAATATTAATTATTCACCAGGAGGATGCAAACAAAATGACAATAAAATGAAACACTAAAAAGCAACACCATCCAATACTGACAAGTATATAGAACAGTCCTGCCAGATGCTTTCCTGCCGTGAAAAAAATACCAACATCCACACTCTTGACGTCTACTGGCTACATATGACACTTGAAACGTACCTAACATACATATAGGGTTCATATTCTCATATTACTTAATTTATATATCTGCCTGCTTACGTGTGTATATACAATAAATGCGTGCAACTGCGATTCTGAAACATTACACTGAGACCTAGAAAAGGCCACTGGGTAAATTTCTGCCATGTGCCTATAATGGAGCATCATGAAACAAGTAAGAGGAAAGAAGAATGATATACATTGATCTTGGAAAAATTATACTAAGAAGATGACAGCATCAGAAAGTGTATGCTGTATTAATTCTAATTATTTGAAGTTTTGAAACATACATAATTGACCTATGATTGCTAATATTCATGCCTGACGGCAGAGGTTCACTGCAGAGAAAAGCTCTTTAGTTGCAGATTGGGGATGACACAGGTACATGCGGTTTCCAGAATGCATCAGTTAGTACAAAGAAGGTGCAGATATGTTACTGTGTGGAGACTTCACTTTAGGAGAAAAATAACAGTCTCACACACATTTTAGCATGTACACAGAAACACTTTGTTTGGTGTTTAGTGCTGCCTGAAGAGAGTATGCAGGGACAAAGGTAAGTGAGCCAAGACGGAGAGGAAATGATGAACTCAGCGGGACGTGATATGCACTATGGAATTGAAGAGTACTTACATGGGCTGTTATTGGACAATAATTTGCTATTATTACTGTTTGAACATCTTCATGATGAAAAGTTTAAAAGCAAGATAACGTGTATATTCATATGCACATATATGCTTCTCAAAACTATATTCTGATATTATCATTCATAGACTTCAAATCAAAATTATATTTAATTTGCATAATAAATGTAGAATTACATTTTCTATGTACTATCTCAAGAATATGATTATTGGATGGCTGCCAGCATCCAGAAGGTGATTCTTTCTAATAATCTCTAGTAGCATATATGGTAAGAAACAAGTTATAAAGCATATAATCTGAAACAGTCTATTGTACTAAACTGTGGTCATGCAGCACACAGGAAGGCACTTACCACAGATGATCACAGTAGGCAAAATTCTACTGGGTTTTTTATTACCCTAGTTATCGTAATATAACACAATAGCTAACGTCATGCATATTCATAAATTCCAATTATTTAACACAAACATTATAAAGAAATTTGAAAAGGATAAATACTTGGCCTTTCATTCTAGAAGGTTGTAGATTCAAAGCATGATAAGTGGACTTATTAATACAAGGAAAGCAGAGTGAATTTTCAGTTACAACTCTTTCATGCAAAAGTTTCTTCATGCAAAAAATATAAAAATGTACTTACATCCACACTAGCCAGGATACTATTTTTAATAGATGAAAAAAAAACAAATACCAAATAAATAAAAAAACTCAGAAAACATTATGGAAAAATAATTGATGAAATCAGATTCATCTTATTTAAACGGCTAGTCAGCACCGCCTTTTACAGAGGTAGAACTGTATATCATGTTAAGTAGACTAATGCATCCTTTTATAATACAAACAAAATCCCAAGTCAGACACTTCTAAAACAAAGCCCTTCATGCCTTTATGTGGCTAGAATTTAAAAGCTAAATGTTTTTATTTATCTTTTGTCTTAGAATGAAATAACTGGGTCCTGATGGCCAGTGTCATGCAAGATATTTCCAAGTTCAATAGGATTAGATACTAAATGCCAGAATCCTGTTATACTAATTCTGCACAAGGCATGACATGTAAATGGTGTAGCTCTAATGACAATGAATGTATGTACTAGACAGAACAATCTGGAGATGATACGTTATATAGATGAGAATAAATATAAACACATATTGAAACTTTTACTGTATTAATAATACAAATGCTTTGAAGTAGAAACAAACTTAGAAGAAAATCATGATTTCATTTGTTAAGAGCTCCTGGAGCCTGTATCAAGAAACTGATAATAGAATACTAATCATGTTTCTACATATTTTAGAAGCCCCATAAATTGTAACCGTAGGAAACAGTGCCAAATGTCTCATTATTATCAGATAATCATCTACATGCAACATGTGGGGATGAAAAACCTATTAATTAAAAAAAAGGATTTTCCAAAAATAAAACAAATGGTCCTAAGGTATGAGAAGTAGTATATTTTCTTCTTACCTAAAAATTACCTCTAGACAACAAGAAGTGTAATAAAAGGGAACACACATCCCTCCCATAATCTTCAATCAGGTCAAGTGTAGTGAATATGAAATCTCAGGATGGGAGAACCATACCATAACTGAGGAACAAAGATGAAAGAATCAGGAAACAATAAAACAGCAAATGCAGGCTCTTCCTCTCCTCCCCCGCCCCAAAGGGATATTTAAGTACAGTATATTATAGGAAAATAACTCAAACATTTTAGGTTGAGGAAAAAAGCTCAAGACATTCTAAGGAGGTGAAAACACAACCCTGAAATATGCCAGAGTGTTGCGCTTTTACAGAGTCACATGGAAAAACAAAATCAGCCCCAAAAATGGCAGATGAGAAAATGCTTCGAAACTATCAGTAAGTATATGGACAAACTTATGGAGAAAATGGTAACTATTATATGTGACGCTTGAGTACAAAATCGTCTTTTTCTTTAAAGATTTATGTTTTTATCTGAAAGGGAGAGTCACGGAGAGAAAAGTGATATATGGTAAAAGAGATAAGAATATAAGAAGGGAGAGAACAGAAAGTCAATCTATTGGATCCACAGCACAGATGGCTGCATGTAACGGCCAAGGCAGTACCTGGCAAAACCAGCACCTTTC
>NW_024465980.1:0-2532 GCF_017591425.1 Ochotona curzoniae | reverse complement strand
AATACGTGACCTCCTGCAAAGCAGTCTTCTGGAGGTGGATTGCAACACTCCACACTTTAATGTGCCCTCAATAATTATTGTGATTTATGTAGTTCACCTACTCTTCTGTTAAACATTCAATGGACTCATATACTCAAAAACTAAAATGTTGTTATTTCCCATTTAGTTTGGAAGCATTGCATCCTACAAGTTGTGGGATGCTTTTTTTGAGGAGAGTGATAAAACTAAATCAAAGTATAGTTTCAATTCTGATTCAATTTGGATGCTCACCAAGCTTACAGACTGAATTCAGACTCATTCTGTATATGGTTTCTCAAAAAAGGTTGGATTTGCTTTCACATATTCCACAGTGAGGGAGGCAAAAACTGCAATCTCTGATTGTGGAAGAAAACACAAGCCAATGAATACTTGATAAATTGCTCTGTGTAAAGAAGATGCCTGTTATGGAAACCAAAATGAAGTGTTAAACATCTAACATTTAATTTCTTAAAAGAAGGCTCTACTTCTTATTGCTGGCAAAGTAATTCAGACATAAGGAGTTGTGACATAATGTATCAAAATGTATATTAACGCCCTCTGTACCCATACACAAAGGCACCTAGCTGAACTCAGTCATTCACAAAGGAAGATTCCTGGCAAAAGACATATTTCTATTATTTTTGCATTAAAAATTAGGAACATTTTGGCTGAATTTTTGAACAGATTTTTTGCAATGCATTTGAATGCTTCCAGCCACACAATTTCACTGTAAAATCTGAATCAATGGTTCTAAAAATTTTACAAACATAAGCTTCAAGTGGAATGCTTATTAAAGTGCAAATTTCCATATCACACTTGAAATACTGTGCATCGCCAGGAAATAACACTTTTTAGCAACCACTTCAGGTGATTTTGCTATAGGTTGTTGTAAGTTGTCCATATCTGACTTTGAAATAGACTAAATTCTCTAAGATACAAATGAATTCATTTAACATTACTGAATCTACTAAAAGGAATTCACTCTTTATTGAATATATAATCACTTTCCAGTTATAATAGGGGATACTGTTTGAAGTGATCTTATGAATATGGAATAGAAGTAGAGTCTCCAGAAACCTCTTTGGATTCCAATAGAAATGTATCAAAAAGCAAAGTATATTACTAACACCCATTTCCTCATCAGTAATCTGTTAAATCTTTCATGAACTTTATCTTGGTTTATTTAAAATAGCCTGCTTTGTGAAAAGTGTGTTGGTCATTTGGGGTCAAAAGATGTAATATAAGTGCATATTCACCAATTAAGTTTTATGTTCTACAAAGTTATAAATCATTTCAGTAGCAAATGTTAAAAACAATTCCTGATTTTTACCTAACAATTTGATTCAGTTACACTTTTTTTTTTTGCTTTTTCATCATCTCTCCCTTCTTTTTTTTTAAAAAATAAAGCCTGATAAAACAGGTAGACATTCAATATTTCTTTTCTCTTTTCTTTTTATTTATTTATTTATTTGCTGAGAATGTGTTTCAAAGGTCTGTTACTGTGACAACACCAGTTTTTCATTTTTTGATGCTGCCATTAAATTTCTTATCATATAAATATGTTTTATTCTTGTGGTAAATTGGTTTCAAGGCTAAAACTCAGAACATGAGATTCTGGGTTAATTTATTATGTCTTAAAGGAAATGTGTACAAACAAAATCAATAACTATTTGCCATAGAAGTGGGAAGAAAAAATGTTGCTTTTAAAACCTAAATTGAAGACTGTCTAAAAATTGAAACCAACTTTGAAAGTAATATTTATTAAGCACCTAGTATGTGACAGGAGCTGTAGTGAAAGGAAATAACTGAAGATTGACTGTTTCACTGTGTTTAGTTAGAAGGGGTACTGTTCACAACTCTACAAGCATCAGTCATATGCCATGGTTAGCTCCTTTTTAGTTCATCTGCTTGCCATTTACTGTCATAGCACATTAAACATGACTTCATCTGTATAGCATTAATGTATGGTTAAGCTTATCTCATTAATACATTTCTTATCCATAGTTTAATGCATGTGTTGGCAGTTAAAGTGTGGATGTGTCGCAGCCATTCAAGCTTGGATTTAATCTTGGTTTCATCAGTTACTAGGTTCATGCCCTTGAAAGTTACATGATTTCTTTAGGTTTAAGTTTCTTCACTCCCCAAAATGGAGATTTTCATGGTCTGTATTTCAGAGTATATGCACATCAATGAGATGGACCAGATAAAGAACATGGTTTTTCTGAACATACGCTGTGTAAATGTCATCACTGTCATTATGATTTTGTAATTGTACAGAAGTTGACTCTGGCCTAATTTGCATAGACTATTAATAATAAGACGCTGAACTTTATGCTAGGCAAGTGTTTGCAAGCAATGAATCTCAACTGAACTTGAACTATGATTATGCAACAAGGTGGAGGAATCCACCATGGGGGGAGGGGTATGGGAGGGGTGGGAGGAATCCCCAGCGCCTATAAAACTGTACTACATAATACAATGTAAGCAACAATAAAAAAAAAAAACAAAAAAAAA
>NW_024465979.1:0-12577 GCF_017591425.1 Ochotona curzoniae | reverse complement strand
GTTGGGGTCCGTGTAGTAGATGTGGGGGACATGACGGGGGTGAAGAGTGTTCCATTGCAGGCAGGGCCGCGAGGAACTTCCCGCTGACCGGCAGGGCCCATCCAGCGGATGTCTCTACAACCACCTGAATGCAACTCCATCTTCTTCTGCATGGACACCGGACCACCCTGCGGAAGAATTCTAATCCATCCTGGCATTTGCTACTGCGAGGTTAACCTTTTGCTCAGCCTGAGCTTGGAGGTCAATGTTTTGCAAATGGGCCCTTTTGTCATTTCTATTATCTTAACTGTCTCCATTGAACCTATGCTAATCAAGGGACCTGTATTTAGGCTTTCATTCTTTCCTTGACCTTTAAGCTCTCCTTTTCTTTGTGATACAAGATTGAGTTATAGGATAAGAATCCTAGCAGGAACTTCTATTGTTTCTAAGTAAAACTATGGCAGAATTATCCTTAGAAATATCCATTTGTTCATGACGTAAAAAGTCTGAGCCAGAATTTGACTGATTTTGTATAAATAAAGCGGACAGCTTTCCTGCATTGTCCATTATGATCACCAAGTCCTAGTGGTCCGTCTCTTTCTTTCCTCTTTGCGCCTCATCCACGCACCCTTCGCGAGTTCCGAACTCAGCTGGAGCTGGACTCCGGCAAGTGGCGCCCAACGTGAGTGCTCGACGAAGGTAAGTCTTTTCTTTCTCTTTTCGGCGTGGATAGGACTTCACCCAGGGTGCTGCAGGCCCCCTGACAAAAGGTCAGGTTAGGAGGGGTGAATAGTCAGAACGTTTCTTGAGAAGTTTTGTACCCTCTGTTACTATAGAGTTAAAATGGGACAGAGCGCATCCAGCGACAGAAGCCTGTACGCTGATATTATTAAGCATATTTTACAAAAGAAAGGAGTAAAGGTTAGCAAAAAGCAGCTTTCAGAATTCTTACGGTTTATACGGACAATTAGTCCCTGGTTCCCAGAGGAAGGAACTCTGGATTTACGAACATGGGATTAGGTAGGGAATGACATGAAGAGGTGGTTTCAGAACCATGGGGCGGCTGCCATGCCTCCCTCAGCGCATGGTCTCTGGACGATAGTGAGACAAGCTTTAGATACGGGGACAGATGCGTATGCCCCATCTTCCCCGACTGCTCCACCCCAGGAGCATACTCCTTTGATTAGACGGAAAAAGGAAGGATCAGGCTCTATTTATGGCTCAGCAGAAAGTGTTCGTCCTGAAGATAATATAAAGTATCATAAAAATGATCAGGAGAATTTAACAAAAGAGAAAGAAGATCTTTTAAAATCAGAAAGATCTAGATCAGGAGTTAAGGATTGTGAAAAAGTGCAGACAGCTGAATTACATGATGGGTGGTCTCCTGCTGTTGATGACAAGCCTCCTAATTATTCGGTTAAACAGAGTGAGCCCCTTCCAGCTAGACCAGACCCAGCAAAGGTTGGCTTTAAAGGGGCAATGCAACAGGCACATAAAGAGGGTGATTTTTTCTGTTTTCCTGTTGTTTATGAGTGGGATGAACCTGAATGGGAACCGTTGCCTTATAAGCTTATTAAAGAACTTAAGCATGCTGTCTCTGACTACGGGCCAAACTCCCCGTACACTATGGCAATGGTGGAGGGACTAGCAGCAAAGTGGATGACTCCTTATGATTGGTTTCAAGTTGCCAAGGCTTGTCTCACAGGAGGAAACTTCCTTTTGTGGAAAATGGAATATGAGGAATTAGCTAAAACAGAAATAAAGTCTCAGGGATCTGTGAAGCGTGGCAAACCTTTAACCTTAGACATGCTTTTAGGACAGGGAACTCATCTTGGCGTTTCAGAACAACTTACTCTGCCTAAGGAGACCTTACAGCTTATTTCCTCCCTGGCACTAGGAGCGTGGAGACGCCTGCCATCTCCAGATCAAAAGTCTCCAGGTTTTGTAAATGTTAAGCAGAAGCCTGAGGAGCCTTTTGAAGATTTCGTAGCTCGACTCACTGAAGCAGTGGGCCGGACAGTAATTAACAATACAGCTACAGATATCATAGTTAAACAGCTAGCTTTTGAAAATGCTACTCCAACTTGCCAGACCTTAATTCAGCCAGTGAGAAGGACAGGAGATTTGTCAGACTATGTTCGAGCTTGTGCGGAAGTAACTCCATCTTACGTGCAAGGGTTAACTATTGCTGCTGCTCTTCAGGGTAAAACTGCCACTCGAATCTTGAAGAACATGAGAGGCAATCAAGGGAATCAAAAGAAAAATAATTGCTATTCTTGTGGGGGAGTAGGGCATTTTAGCCATAGTTGTCCCACCAGAAATTTGTCTCAGAATTTTAGCCAGGAGAAAACTTATGGGGATAATCCTAAGCCTAATGTAAATCCTCCTCGCACTGTCTGTCCGCGATGTGAGAAAGGATTTCATTGGCAGAAGGATTGCCGATCTAAACTTCACAAGAATGGGACTGTTTTATTGCCTCAAGGTCAATCTAACTCGAGCAATCATCCTGTACAGGGCCAGATGCAGGGAAACGGGAGGTGGGCCCAGTCCCGGGCCCCCCAAATAATAGGGACATCGCAAGCGCCCCTCAGCCCCTTTGTGCAGTCAGGAGGGTCTCAGACCTTCAGCGCGCCACTCCAGGCAGCGCAGGACTGGACCTCAGCTCCTCCACCTCAGCAATATTAACCCCTGACTCGCCAGTTGTTTGCCTGGCCACTGGAGTTTTTGGACCTTTACCAGTAGGTACTATGGGACTTATTTTAGGGAGAAGCTCCACCGCTCTACAAGGAATCCAAGTTATTCCTGGGGTAGTGGATGCTGATTATTCTGGTGAAATTTATGTTATGATAGGATCACCAACAAAAACTGTTGTTATACATCCTGGTCAAAGAATTGCTCAGTTAATTATTATGCCTTATTTTAGCATGGGCAGCTCAGTGTCCCAGACCCCTAGAGGTAAAAATGCATTTGGCTCTAGCAGCGCAGCCTTTTGGGTTCAGGAAATTCAGGCTCAGCGACCTACTAAAGTACTAGAAATTCAAGGGAGAAAGTTTCTTGGTCTGATGGACACAGGAGCCGATGTATCTTGCATAGCTGGGAAAGATTGGCCTTCTTCCTGGCCTACTCAAGCGACTCCTTCACATCTTGTGGGACTTGGCCATGCCTCTAATGTAGCTAAAAGTTCTCAAGTCCTGCCTTGGTCAGATGGGGAGCAGCAAGGAACCTTTACTCCTTACGTTGTGCCGTCTCTCCCCATCTCCTTGTGGGGAAGAGATGTCATGGCGCAGATGGGCCTCTTACTGGTGAGCCCTAATGAACTTGTAACTTCACAAATGCTGCAGATGGGTTTTCATCCTGATAAAGGCCTGGGTAAGTCTCTTCAGGGACGGAGGTCTCCTGCCCCCATCCGGCCAAAGCATGATAAAGCAGGCTTAGGATATCAGGATTTTTTATCGGGGCCACTGTCCAAATAACAGCCGACCCTATAATTTGGACTTCCTCCACGCCTGTGTGGGTAGAACAGTGGCCCCTAACTTCAGAAAAGTTACAGGCAGCATCTCAGCTAATCAAAGAACAGCTCTCGCTAGGACATTTGGAGCCATCTACTAGTCCATGGAATACTCCAATTTTTGTCATTAAGAAAAAATCAGGGAAATGGAGATTACTTCAGGATTTAAGGAAGGTCAATGCTGTTATGGAGCCTATGGGCGCCCTTCAGCCAGGGTTGCCCTCCCCGGTTGCTATTCCTAAGGGAGATAATGTCATTGTTGTGGATTTACAGGACTGCTTCTTCACTATTCCTCTGCATCCTAGTGATAGGCCTAAATTTGCTTTTAGTCTGCCTTCTACTAATTTAAAAAGGCCTTTTCAACGATTCCAATGGAAAGTTTTGCCACAGGGGATGAGAAACAGTCCCACTCTTTGCCAAAAATTCGTGGATTTAGCCTTACAGGAATTTAGGAAGAATTTTCCAACAATTTATGTTATTCACTATATGGATGACATATTGATCTCCCACAAGGACAGAGCCTTTTTACAGATGGCCCTCACTCAATTAATGAAGGTATTGACTAGTTACGGCTTAATAATAGCTCCAGAAAAAATTCAGATACAACCTCCTTATAATTTCTTAGGACGACAAATACATTCTGATTTTGTTTCACCCCAAACTTTGCAGCTCAGGATGGATAACCTAACAACCCTTAATGATTTTCAGAAACTCTTGGGAGATATAAACTGGTTACGTCCCTATTTAAGATTAACTACTGCTGACCTTCAGCCTTTGTTTAATATATTAAGGGGGGACCCTAATCCACGGTCTCCACGGTTACTGACAGATGAGGCAAAGAAGGCATTACAGTTGTTTGAATCTAAGTTATCCCAAAACAGAGTTGTTAGAATTGATTATAATCTTCCTTGGCAGTTAATTATCCTATCCACTGTTCATACCCCGACTGGATGTTTGTGGCAGCAAGGGCCTTTAGAGTGGCTACATCTTCCTTCCATGCATAAGAAGGCCATTACTCCTTATTGTGCTTTGATTTCTACTTTGATCATAAAAGGTCGTTATAGGAGCAAGGAGCTTTTTGGGAAAGATGTGGATGAAATAATCATCCCTTATAGCTCTGAGCAGCTTACTTATTTGATATCGGAGGATGAGACGTGGCAAATTGCACTCTTAACCTTTGTGGGTAAAATTTCACATCATTTGCCCAAAAATCCTCTCTTACATTTTGTTAAGAGTCACCCCATTATGTTTCAAAAGAAATGTTCCTCAACTCCTGTGCCTCAACCTGCTTCTTTAGTCTTTACAGATGGATCATCAAATGGAATAGCTGCTTTAATTATAGATTCTCAACAGTTTTCCTTTAAGACAGAGGAGAAATCAGCCCAGAGGGTGGAACTTTGTGCTGTTATTGAGGCATTTAAACGGTTAAAGGATGTTGCTTTTAATCTTTATACTGATTCATCTTATATTGCCACTCTTTTCCCACATATAGAGACTACTCCTTTAACTGGCAGCCACACTGCCATCATTGCCTTGCTTACCCAGCTGCAGGATCTAATTTATCTTAGGAATTTGCCTTTCTTCGTAGGACACGTGAGAGCCCACTCTAATTTGCCTGGGCCAGTGCATGAGAGCAATGCACTCGCCGACTCTCTAACTAAAACTCTAGTGGGTACTGTTCAGGCTGCAAAAGAGAATCATGCTCTTCATCATCAAAATGCTGCTGCACTTAGATTCCAGTTTCGCCTCCCCCGTGAGGTGGCCAGAGCTATTGTGCGCGAATGTGCAGTCTGTCCTCAGGTGCACCCCATCCCTAAGATGGGAGTTAACCCTAGAGGCTTACGGCCTAATGATTTATGGCAAATGGATGTAACCCACATTGCCAACTTTGGACGAGTTGCATATGTGCATGTTGTTGTTGACACCTTTTCGCATGTAATTTGGGCTACGGCTCGAACTGGGGAAGCAGTTAAGGATGTCACACAACACTTATGTGCTTGCTTTGCAGTACTCGGCTGCCCTAGAGCTATAAAGACAGACAATGCTCCAGCATATACTTCTAAAGCATTCCAAGCATTTTGTTCTATGTTTTCTATTTCTCATTCCACTGGAATTCCTTATAACCCCCAAGGTCAAGCTATAGTTGAGCGTTCTAACCAGATTTTAAAAACTCAAATATTTAAATTACAGCAGGGTGAATTCAAACATTCGTCACCCCAATATATTTTAAATCATGCCTTGTTTGTAATTAACCATCTTAATTTGGACCAACATGGTGAAAGCTCGTTCTCTCGACATTGTTCTCACATTGCATCCTCCCCTAAGCCCATGGTGAAATGGAAAGACGTCCTCACGGGTCAATGGAAAGGACCCGATTTCCTCCTAACATCCGGAAGAGGATATGCTTGTGTTTTTCCACAGGATTCAGACTCGCCAATTTGGATCCCAGATCGACTAATTAGACATGTCCAGCCTTCCTCAAGCCTCAAGGCGTCGGCCCCGCAAGAGGCGTCATGCACCGTCACCCCCGTTGACACCTCTGCCTCAGATGCCTGCGAAATGCCCACCTGAGTCACCTACTCCTGAGACCACCCTACCTGGAGAGCCTGATGTATCAACCACTGAAGAATTTCTCCCGGTTCTCATGTCCGGTCTACATCTTGACCCTCCTCCCATTTCACATCGACAAGCAGCCTCTACACGCCGTTCCTCTCCTCCTACCTGGGGCCAGGTTAAAGCTCTAACCTCTTCAGCCCAACGGCTAGTGATTAATCAACAGCGTCCTTGTACTCCTGATAATTTGTTTGTCGCCATGCTTGCCATCCTTACGGTTCAGGTGGGTTTCCTACCCATGACCGTTGCCCAACAATATTGGGCCTATGTTCCTGACCCTCCTTTACTCCATCCTGCGACTTGGAATGATCAGGAGATTAAGGTATTTACTTCTGACTCCTCCCTTATGGGAGGCGGTCAAGACTCCTTTGTCTCCTACAGGGTTTCCCAACCCTTTGATTACCAGGGGCATGCAGATACCTTACCTGTTTGCTTTTCATCACCAGGCGTCCTCCCTACCCCCGGCTGCGTTGCTTTAACTCGTCGCCTTGTCTTTACAGATTCTCCTAACCCTAATCAACTTCAAAATCCTTCAGGTTCCTTGCCATCCTGGGAACAGACACGCCTGCTTTGGATTCTCAGTTTTGCTTCAGTTACAGATTCTTCAGGACCTGATCACATTAAAGCTCACCCTTTTGTTTCAGCCCCTTCATCTATTGCAGCTTGCCGACCTCCTGCAACTCTCTCTCATGCCTGGGATCATATTAATCCCTACACAGAATACCCAACCTGGTATCAGTGTGCATTTCCTGACAAACCCGTTTCTTTTAAGGTACCTAATGACACAAACCTTGTGTATGAGTGGTCCTCCTCCACTCCTCATGATAACCTGCACTCATATTTTAAATTTTGGATGAAGCGCCTTGATTGGGCCGATGACCTTATTCCACCTGCCGCAGTCATTAATCACTGGTATGGCCCTGGATGGGTAACTCCAATTTTCTTGCTTCTTCCCTCTACTCACCCTGTTCCTCAGCCTCATTTATATAAATTGTTTGCAGCAACGGATTCAGTTATTTTTCGACGCCCCTTTGAGCCACCAATTTCCAAAAACATACGTGCTTGCCTTCCCTCCCCTTTCCTAATCCTCACAGAAGGACCCTTAGGTTCTCTCTCCCTTTCCCGAAATGGCTCTTTATACACTGTAATTTGTACTAAGTGTGTTATCACTAATTGTCTTGATTCTCCCCTGAAGCCTGGTAATTTTGTTATCTTGAAAAAACCCTCATATGTAATGCTACCTGTAAATTTGTCCGAGCCATGGTACGATGACGCTGCTCTTTATGCTTTGGAATCAATTTCTACAGCTTTATCCCGTCCTAAACGCTTCGTGATCTCCTTATTTTTAGGTCTCACTGCCTTCATTACCCTCATTGGATCTCTTGCAGCTTCAGCGACTGCTTTGACACAACAAATTCATACGGCTCATCATGTTAATACCCTTTCTCGTAATGTTAGTTTTGCCCTATTTACTCAGGAGAGTATTGATAAGAACTTAGAGGCTAGGATTAATGCATTAGAAGAGGCAGTGATTTATATAGGTAATGAAATTCAACACCTAAAGACCAGATTTGGTACCACTTGCCATAGTATTTATAAATGGATTTGTGTCACTCCTCTCCCTTATAATGACTCACATGTCTCTTGGAGTGATGTTAAAACTCATCTCCAAGGTGTATGGAGTGACACATCTACTAGTCTTAGCATTCAGGAATTACATGCTCAGATTTCTGCCATCTCTCACTCTCGCCTTCAGGCCCTCTCTGCTGGAAGTGTTACTAATCAATTCTTACAATCTCTTTCATCTTTTATTTCTGATAAGACCTCCTACTCATTTTTTATAAATTTAGGAATAACACTAATTGTTCTCCTTTTTGTATTGTTTTTTGGCCCAGTCATCTTCCGACGTTTGAGCTCCATGATTCAAGTCACTCGCAGAGAACTCCGCACCCTCCAACTTAATAATAAGAGAGGGGGAGATGTTGGGGTCCGTGTAGTAGATGTGGGGGACATGACGGGGGTGAAGAGTGTTCCATTGCAGGCAGGGCCGCGAGGAACTTCCCGCTGACCGGCAGGGCCCATCCAGCGGATGTCTCTACAACCACCTGAATGCAACTCCATCTTCTTCTGCATGGACACCGGACCACCCTGCGGAAGAATTCTAATCCATCCTGGCATTTGCTACTGCGAGGTTAACCTTTTGCTCAGCCTGAGCTTGGAGGTCAATGTTTTGCAAATGGGCCCTTTTGTCATTTCTATTATCTTAACTGTCTCCATTGAACCTATGCTAATCAAGGGACCTGTATTTAGGCTTTCATTCTTTCCTTGACCTTTAAGCTCTCCTTTTCTTTGTGATACAAGATTGAGTTATAGGATAAGAATCCTAGCAGGAACTTCTATTGTTTCTAAGTAAAACTATGGCAGAATTATCCTTAGAAATATCCATTTGTTCATGACGTAAAAAGTCTGAGCCAGAATTTGACTGATTTTGTATAAATAAAGCGGACAGCTTTCCTGCATTGTCCATTATGATCACCAAGTCCTAGTGGTCCGTCTCTTTCTTTCCTCTTTACGCCTCATCCACGCACCCTTCTCGAGTTCCGAACTCAGCTGGAGCTGGACTCCGGCAATTCTTAATACGTGACCTCCTGCAAAGCAGTCTTCTGGAGGTGGATTGCAACACTCCACACTTTAATGTGCCCTCAATAATTATTGTGATTTATGTAGTTCACCTACTCTTCTGTTAAACATTCAATGGACTCATATACTCAAAAACTAAAATGTTGTTATTTCCCATTTAGTTTGGAAGCATTGCATCCTACAAGTTGTGGGATGCTTTTTTTGAGGAGAGTGATAAAACTAAATCAAAGTATAGTTTCAATTCTGATTCAATTTGGATGCTCACCAAGCTTACAGACTGAATTCAGACTCATTCTGTATATGGTTTCTCAAAAAAGGTTGGATTTGCTTTCACATATTCCACAGTGAGGGAGGCAAAAACTGCAATCTCTGATTGTGGAAGAAAACACAAGCCAATGAATACTTGATAAATTGCTCTGTGTAAAGAAGATGCCTGTTATGGAAACCAAAATGAAGTGTTAAACATCTAACATTTAATTTCTTAAAAGAAGGCTCTACTTCTTATTGCTGGCAAAGTAATTCAGACATAAGGAGTTGTGACATAATGTATCAAAATGTATATTAACGCCCTCTGTACCCATACACAAAGGCACCTAGCTGAACTCAGTCATTCACAAAGGAAGATTCCTGGCAAAAGACATATTTCTATTATTTTTGCATTAAAAATTAGGAACATTTTGGCTGAATTTTTGAACAGATTTTTTGCAATGCATTTGAATGCTTCCAGCCACACAATTTCACTGTAAAATCTGAATCAATGGTTCTAAAAATTTTACAAACATAAGCTTCAAGTGGAATGCTTATTAAAGTGCAAATTTCCATATCACACTTGAAATACTGTGCATCGCCAGGAAATAACACTTTTTAGCAACCACTTCAGGTGATTTTGCTATAGGTTG
Organism: Ochotona curzoniae; assembly: GCF_017591425.1. Classification (NCBI taxonomy): domain Eukaryota; kingdom Metazoa; phylum Chordata; class Mammalia; order Lagomorpha; family Ochotonidae; genus Ochotona; species Ochotona curzoniae. The sequence goes on along the minus strand of NW_024465979.1, from coordinate 2,938 downwards.
TTGTAAGTTGTCCATATCTGACTTTGAAATAGACTAAATTCTCTAAGATACAAATGAATTCATTTAACATTACTGAATCTACTAAAAGGAATTCACTCTTTATTGAATATATAATCACTTTCCAGTTATAATAGGGGATACTGTTTGAAGTGATCTTATGAATATGGAATAGAAGTAGAGTCTCCAGAAACCTCTTTGGATTCCAATAGAAATGTATCAAAAAGCAAAGTATATTACTAACACCCATTTCCTCATCAGTAATCTGTTAAATCTTTCATGAACTTTATCTTGGTTTATTTAAAATAGCCTGCTTTGTGAAAAGTGTGTTGGTCATTTGGGGTCAAAAGATGTAATATAAGTGCATATTCACCAATTAAGTTTTATGTTCTACAAAGTTATAAATCATTTCAGTAGCAAATGTTAAAAACAATTCCTGATTTTTACCTAACAATTTGATTCAGTTACACTTTTTTTTTTTGCTTTTTCATCATCTCTCCCTTCTTTTTTTTTAAAAAATAAAGCCTGATAAAACAGGTAGACATTCAATATTTCTTTTCTCTTTTCTTTTTATTTATTTATTTATTTGCTGAGAATGTGTTTCAAAGGTCTGTTACTGTGACAACACCAGTTTTTCATTTTTTGATGCTGCCATTAAATTTCTTATCATATAAATATGTTTTATTCTTGTGGTAAATTGGTTTCAAGGCTAAAACTCAGAACATGAGATTCTGGGTTAATTTATTATGTCTTAAAGGAAATGTGTACAAACAAAATCAATAACTATTTGCCATAGAAGTGGGAAGAAAAAATGTTGCTTTTAAAACCTAAATTGAAGACTGTCTAAAAATTGAAACCAACTTTGAAAGTAATATTTATTAAGCACCTAGTATGTGACAGGAGCTGTAGTGAAAGGAAATAACTGAAGATTGACTGTTTCACTGTGTTTAGTTAGAAGGGGTACTGTTCACAACTCTACAAGCATCAGTCATATGCCATGGTTAGCTCCTTTTTAGTTCATCTGCTTGCCATTTACTGTCATAGCACATTAAACATGACTTCATCTGTATAGCATTAATGTATGGTTAAGCTTATCTCATTAATACATTTCTTATCCATAGTTTAATGCATGTGTTGGCAGTTAAAGTGTGGATGTGTCGCAGCCATTCAAGCTTGGATTTAATCTTGGTTTCATCAGTTACTAGGTTCATGCCCTTGAAAGTTACATGATTTCTTTAGGTTTAAGTTTCTTCACTCCCCAAAATGGAGATTTTCATGGTCTGTATTTCAGAGTATATGCACATCAATGAGATGGACCAGATAAAGAACATGGTTTTTCTGAACATACGCTGTGTAAATGTCATCACTGTCATTATGATTTTGTAATTGTACAGAAGTTGACTCTGGCCTAATTTGCATAGACTAATTAATAATAGGTTGCCGGGAAAGGAAAGTGTATTGTAGAAGAAAATGGGGGAATGAGACGGAAAACAATATTATTTATGAGATGTAGGCTTTCACTCTCTTTGCCTAATTCTGAGCAAGTACTGTCTTTTTCAGATCAACAATTTGTAACTAATCAACTTAAAAAAATGAAAAGTAGTAGACTAATATTACCATGGAAAAAATTAAATGAGGTCAAACATCTTCTGGATTATATTGTTTATGGAAATTACACCACTGCTTTTCTGTATCTATCTAACTTAACTTATGAACTTAAAGCTGGATTAGCCTTTCCAGGTTTTTTTTTTTTCTTCTAATATTATAAATTACCCTCTGAGTGCATGTGCGATATGGCATCTTGAAAGGCCCACATCTAACAGCTACTCCTTTGGGAAAAAAAACCTGGATAACATACGTTAAATAAGCTTTAATCATTTTTTGTTTTTTAAAAATTTTTAAATAAAATAAAATTTAAAAGGAAGAGAGGAACTTCCATATGTATTTGTTAATTGTCAAAATGGACAACAGCTAGTTGGGCCTGGCATACGGCTGAAGCCAGGGATCCAGAGCTTCTTCCATGGTTTCCCACATGGTTGCAAGGGTATTTTGAGGCCTGATTCTCCCCCTCGCCCATTTTCCCCAGGTGAATTCAGACAGGGAGCTGGGTCTGAAGTGGAGCAAATGAGACAAAAAACAATATCCTTTAATGTGATGCCCACTAATCACAGGTGGAGGGATAAAAAACACTGATGTAGAGTCAGATACAATGACGTTTTAAAGTTAACTTTTCTACTTTAAAATAAAAATTGACAGAATGGGTGATACAATCAAAGACAATTTAAAAAACTATTTAGACAGGGGTTTGGGATTTGTCACTTTTCCCCATTTCTGTATCACCCTTCATTCCATTCACATATTATCATTCTTTTTTTTTTTGAGTGGAGCAATATGAGATAACAAACAAATTTTATTAAAACTGGTGAAATATCAGGTTGTCCAAGAAAAAAAGTTGATAACGTCCAAACATCTATGAACAAATGTCTGGTTTTATTTCCATTTACTCACAAGCACACACGATCCTATATGAAAATTGTAACCTGTTCAAAACAAGGAAAGAGGCAATAATATTTCAATGCAATAATAACTTTAAAATTGATTAAATACCAATTATAGTAATAAAATGTATGACTGACACATGCCTGGGAAGAGAACAAATGTGAATATATATTTGAGTGGAAGGTTTTCAAGTAGAATTCAGATTAATGGGCTTTTAACATGGTTTCCTTAGAGTACGGAGGGAAAGATTTTCTATAACGAGATGAATCAGAATGCAGGGGGATACTACCTAGAGCTCACACATTGGTTTTTTTGCTTTTCTCTTCTGTTTTTCCCATCACTTTCCAGGCCCATGTGAGTGAACTTGTTTAAGCATGCGAGATATCCCTAGTGTCCCAGTGTAAATCTTGCTGAATTTAGACCTTTGTGGAATTTTCAAATA
>NW_024465978.1:0-13989 GCF_017591425.1 Ochotona curzoniae | reverse complement strand
GTGGTGCAGTGGTTAAGGTCCTCGCCTTGCACGCCCGGGATCCCATATGGGTGCCGGTTCTAATCCCTGCAGCCCCGCTTCCCTTCCAGCTCCCTGCCTGTGGCCTGGGAAAGCAGTGATGGACGGCCCAAGTCCTTGGGACCCTGCACCCATGTGGGAGACCCAGAGGAAGCTCCTGTCTCCTGGCTTCAAATTGGTTCAGCTCTGTTCATTGCAGCCATTTGGGGAATTAACCAGGAGATGAAGATTTTTTTCTCTCTCTCTTTCTTCTCTAAATAAATCTTCAAGGAAAAAAATATCATCCTAAGACTGGTGTTGTAGTGTAGCTGATTAGGCTGCTGCATATTCCTCATATTCTAGGAGCTAGTTTGAGTACCAGCTTCTCCATTCATGATCCAACCCATGTGCCTGGAAAAACAGCAGAGGATGGTCCAAGCCCCTGGGACCCTGCAACACTCGGGAGACCATGGAGAAGTTCCTGGCTCCTGGCTTTGACTTCACACTGACAACAACCATTTGGGAAACGAATCAGTAGAAAGGTGTTTGTCTCCTCCTCTCTGTGTAACTCTGATTCAAATAATTTAAAATAGATTTTAAAAAAATCACCCCTCATGTTAATTTTTTTCTTGTTCCTGTATTTTTAGATTTGCTTATTTTCAAAATAGTATAAGAGCTACCAGGTCTTGGGTCCAGCACTGTGGCATAGTAGGTAAAAACCAACTCTTGCAGCACCATATGGGCTCAGGTTCAAGTCCTAGTTGCTGTACTTCCTATCCAGCTTCCTGCATATGGCCTGGGAATGCAGCAGCAGATGACCCAAGTGCTGGACCCCTACACCCAAGTGGGAGACCTGGACGAAGCTCCTGGCTCCTGGCTTCTGACTGGCCTAGCTCTGGCCATTTTGACCGTCTGGAGAATGAACCAGCAGATAATAGGTTTTCTCTTTCTCTGCCTTTCAAATAAATACATAAATCTTTCCCCCAAAAAAAGTTACCAGGTCCTGTAATATTTAGCATAAAATTTAAAATTTTATATTGGCATCGAAGAAACATAACCAAAATAGGTCATAATTGATGGTTGCCACGGTAACCAGAGGAGGGCGGAGCTTGCTTCCAGCCCGGTCCCAGCCTGCCACCCTGGAACTGACTGAAATTGCAGAATTCTGGCGGGCTGCTGAGGCAGTGAATCAGCGCTGCACCAATGAAGGGCCGAAGCGGCCCCGCACCCCGCCAGCCTCCCTGCTGAGGGAGTTTAAAACCCCCTTGCAAGACTCTTCCTGGCTTTTCTCACCTCCGTAGCTCCCTGCTTCACGTCTGTCTTCCAGCTACACAGGGAAGGGAAGCCTGTGACACGCAGTTCCCTGAAATAAAAGCCATCTACATTCATTTTATTTGTTGGGCTGATACATTCCTTCCTGGTGGCGGTCAGCAAATCCTACAATAATTTAAATTGAAGATAATACACCGCAGCTAATTGTAGACTTTTCTTTCTTTAATACTGAGAAAACACGCAACTGAGGTTTTAAAAACCCACAAATTCGAGTTTGCAAAATTTCTCCATAATGAGTGATTTCTTTATATGTTGTGGGATCATCCTGGCGGATTTAAAAATAGCAATTAAAAAAAAAAAACAAAGCCATTTTAAAAATATAATCTGAACAAGTGACACATCACTTCTCTTTTGAGCAATGACAAATACAGCCGTAGGCTTGGAGTGGCTCCCTCAGCCGCCTCTCTGCTGGCGACCTGAGGGCATATGACCACGTGTTGCCATGTGGAGATGCTGACAGCTCCTGGAGGCAGCTCCCGCGGCTGCTCGAGTTTCTGGGCCACGCTGGTCTGGTTTTAGAAATGGAGCAGTGCAGACAACCCAGGGAGAGAACAGGTCTTCCACCTGCTGGGGCTGCTAACAACCAGCGGCCTCCCCAGAAAGAACAGATGAAGCAGAAGGAGCTAGATGCATCCCTCCTCCTTCCCTTGCACCAATCGGAGCAGCTGGAGCCACCGCACCTGCAGAGGATGACCCACAGCCGACTCACATCCATCTGGGCTGACCAGCGTTCCAGCTCCCACGTCTTGGTTCTGCCGCCCATCACAGATCCCAGCTGTGCATCACACACTCAGACAGACACGTGCTTTCCCACATCCTCGCCTCAGTCCTGTTCTTCCTTCATCACTGCCTACACACCGGATAGCTGGAAGTCAAGCCCCTAAGAACAAGGAGGGGCTCTCCCACCTGACTCTGCCCTGACAGACATCTGTGGTTTGGAGCAGAGGACGGACCAGCCAATGGTTGCACACTGAGGCAGTTCAGCCTCCTGCCCAGCCCTGAACTCTGCACTTTCGTGTGTCTGCCAGGCCCTCTCCTGAAAAGCTCACTTGATCTTAGCCAAAAGGCCAAGAAGTGATTCTTGACAAGCTCACAAAGTGTCCCTGTTCCACCAGAAAGCGGGTGGCAGCCTGCAGCTGCCTCAGCTCACTCAGATCCCTAACCTCTGGGCCCTCACCACGTCCCCTCAAGAACCTGGGAAAGTTAAATGCTTACCTGCCCAGCGGGCCCCTGCAACTGAGCAGACACTGGATGCAGCTCCGGGGCATTAGGCCTGAGTTGCCTATTGTCTGGGTTGCTCTCCTTCATTAAAGGGAAATAGGCAGCTGGCTCCTTCACTTCCTTGAATGCAAATACAATGTCTGGAGCCACAGCAGGTCTTTTGTGATCGTGAGGCAACAAGCAAAAGCCAAAGTCTGGGATTTGCGGATGAGGTGGCGCTGACTGGTCCGTACAGTTTCCTGATTTGGAGAATCCCATCACATGACTGAGCCTCTATAATTAGGATTTTCTACTTCTTGTAGCCAAAAAAAAAAAAAAAAAAAAAAAATTGATGCATGCACACACTGCTCACAAAACAGGTTCGACTCAACAATTAGCCTAAAAGACATTGTCCCCAGTCTGCAGGAATTCACAGGATTTATTTACATTCTTCAAAGGGGCGCTACGCCCCAGCGGGTTCAGCCATCGCTTATAGTGCTACCATTCCATGTCTGGGTGCCAGTTTACGTCCCAGCCGCCCTGATTCAGATTCAGCAGGGTGAGAAGGCCCAGGCTTCCGGGCCTCTGCTACCCACGTGGGAGACCCAGCTGAAGCTCCTGGCTCAAGGCTTTGGCCTGATCTGCCCTGACCATTGTAACCATTTAAGGAGTGGGCCTCTAAATGCAGCTTCTCTCCTCTCTCCTTCCCTATCTCTCTGTCCCTCCCTGCGATTCTTTCAAATGAGTAACTAAACCTTTCTTTACACATTATCTTCTCCACGCGATTCTGTGGGAAGATGGGGCGTATAGAGGCTCAGAGAAGTGAAGGCGTTGCATCCCATCCGAGCCTCTCCCCAAGAAGCGCAGCCCAGGCAACTCTGCTAAGCAGCAAAGTTTGTTGAGGAGGCAGGTAAGCCCACCAACTGGCTGGGGTCAGCTCTCTTTTGAGAGAGTGACCTCAAGGTAAGGGTTGGATGGGTTTTTATGGAAAGGGTGAGTTACGCAGCCGTGGGAGCCAGGTGAGCTGGGCAGTCGCAGGAGGCGGCCGTAGGAACAGTGGCTGAGTCAATCATAGCCTGGGACCAAGAGTTGCTGGCAGGGCGCGTTGCTCCTTGTGATCTGGCCCCAAAAGCTGGAAGCTGGCGGAGCAATTTGTACAGAAGCATAAAGGGCAGGTGAGCAAGCTTATGCAGGCCTGACCCAAAGTGACTCCATTTTGTGACCAGATTTTACAAAGGGAATAGGTTAAGATCACACAATCCTTTTTTTTTTTTTTTTTAATAATCTTGACGTAGTTGATCGGGGCACAAAGGGTCGAGGGCCACAGGAAAGTGGGTAAAACCATTGTTTCCACATTATTATTATTATTTTCTCTATCTGGGGTAGGGGAGTAGATAGAGGGAGAAGTTCCACTCAGCCTCCCACCCATCCCAGGTCCCCGATGTGGGGCATGCGCCGAGGGTCCTCCTGCTCCAGTGGTTTTGAGAGTTCAACAGTTCCGAATTGCTGCCAGTCTCGAGCGCAATGAAATCTCTCCAGAATCCACAGACTGATATAGTCCACCTTAGAGTCTCCGTTGACCCAGATTTGCACTGCCAGTGCATGGCGGGGGTAGTTGATTGATTTGTTCTGTCCTCCATCCTCTGTTGTGGTATCAGGTGTCCTCTGCAGGTTCCGATGGACTGCCATATTCTCCATGTGCACCTGGATATGCTGTCCACTGCTCCATCTGAGCCACTGAGGAGCCCCAGGTTTGGCACTTGCACTCCACGGTCAGGCCATGGAACCTGCATTTCTCTTCATGGTTGGGGTTCTGAGATCAGCAGTTCAGTTGGAGGGGATTCCCCAAAGAAACTTCGTCTGAGGTGATCCCAGGCCTGATTCTTGGGTCACACAATTCTTACAGTGACACCAAACCCAAAGACTTCATTCACCACAGCCATGAGACCAATCAGAAATTCTTTGAGGCTTCTTTCCCAGGACTCCCCTTCCTCTTTGAATGGGAACCCCATTTGGAATCTGCAGCTTGCAAGGAATGCTGAAGGGAAATGCAGTTGGATGGGAGGAGAGAAATGGGGGGATGGGCAGGGCAACAGGGAGAGACAGAGATAGAAACTCAGAGAGGGGTCCGGCTGATGTCTCAGTGGCTAAATCCTCATCTTGCATGTGCTGGGATGCCATATGGATGACAGTTTGTGTCCTGGCTGCTCCATTTCCCAACCATCTCCCTGCTTGTGGCCTGGGAAAGCAGTAGAGCATCCTGCACCCTTGTGGGAGACCCGGAAGAGGCTCCTGGCTTTGGATCAGCTCAACTAGTGTCCACCATTTGGAGAGTGAACCAGTGGATAGAAGATTTTGCCCTCCGTCTCTCCTTCACTGGAACACAGAATAGCCAGCTCTGGCCTGAAGATCTGCACAGTCTGGAGCATACCCAGGCTCTCAGCTACCTCCCCCACCCCAGCCAGAGGCAGCTCCTTACCCCCCAGGGCATCTCCCTGAGCAGGTGTTGGGGAGGGGGACGGGAAGATGCCTGAGAGAAGGAGAACCCAGACCCTGGCCAGCGGCCCCACACTGAACTGATCTTTTTTATTCCCTGCACTTCTCTGAAAAACAAGACTTTCACCTTATACAGGATGTTTGAAACCCACTCTGTTCTGCTTCTCCAAACTCCCTTTCCTCCTTTGTACTCTGGGCGGAAGCAGCCAAGAAGAACAGAGATGGGGTGCAAAGGGGAAGAGGGAGGAAATGTCTGGCACTGATTGGGGGCCCCTTCCTCTCCAGGATAGAGGTGGTGGCCCCTGCCCCTGGAAGATCCTCCCTGGCCACTCTGGCCACTGCTTCTGGCCAGGGCAGGCACCTCCCGTACTAAAGACTCTAACTCTGTTTTGAGCATGGGTTCTGAGCATCTGCTGTGCTACCATTTTGCATGCATTTTTAGTGCTGGCCCATGCCCGGCTGGGCTCACCTTGGGCCACACGTGGCTCTCACCACTTCACAGAAGAAGTAGCTGAGGTGGAGAGTAAAGGAGTGACTTATTCTCGGGTGACTGGGCAGGCTCCATCTCTGACTCCAAAACCCGAAGCAGGTGGCTCTGGAGTGATTGCAGTCCCCACACTTATCTTGATTGAATCACACTCTTGGCCCTGCCTGGTGTTTAATTGTCAACTTCCCAGTTGTAGGCAACTGCCTAAGATGCCTTGTACCTAGACAAGTGCTACACTGCTGGGAAAAAAGAAGCTAATAGATGCTGGACATTCTGGGCTTGGTTTTTTTTTTTAAAGATTTATTTTATTTTTATTGGAAAGGTAGATGTACAGATTGGAGGAGAGACAGAGAGGAAGATCTTCCGTCCGATGATTCGCTCCCCAAGTGAACGCAACGGCCGATGCTATGCCGGTCCGAAGCCAGGAGCCTCTTCCGGGTCTCCCATGCGGGTGCAGGGTCCCAAAGCTTTGGGCCATCCTCGACTGCTTTCCCAGGCCACAGGCAGGGAGCTGGAAGGGAAGTGGGGCTGCCAGGATTAGAACCAGTGCCCATATGGGATCCCGGGCGTGCAAGGCGAGGACCTTAACCACTTGCGCCACCGCGCGGGGCCCAAGTTGCTCCACTTTCAATACAATTCCCTGAAAATGGCCTGGGAAAGCAGTGAAAAATGGCCAAAGTTCTTGGTCCCTGCACCCGTGTGGTAAACCTGGAGGGTGCTCCTGTCTCATGGCTTTGGATCAGCCCCGCTGTGGCCATTGCAGCCATCTGGGGAGTGAACCAGCAGATGGGATCTCTGTCTCTCTCTGTCTCTGTGTCTCTCTCTCTCCTCTCTGTAACTCTGTTTTTCAAGAAAAAAAAAATCACAGACGGCCTTCACTAGGGAGGATGGCCATACTTAACATTGATTATCTGTTGCTGTTCTGCTGTTCTTACTTGTCGACAGAGCAAACTTTCTCTTTCCTTAACCCAAAAACCTGATCCCTGTTTTTATATTTGGCACCATTGCAAGCTTTTGGTAGTGGTTGGATGGATGGATGGATGGACACACAGATGAATGAATGGATGGAAGGAAGGAGGGAAGAAAGAGAAGGAAGAGTGGGAGAGCAGAAATGGCCCAGTTTGAGTCCACCGCTTCCCCAGGAAGTATCTATACACGACCCAGCACCTATCAGCAAGTCACCAAGCCCCCATCATGCTCCAGAATGTCTGTCCTCGCCTGCCAGTTTGGCTATAATCTCCGTCCCATGAAACCTGGGTTCTCAGAGTCCCCAGCTCCACAGGTAACTCACCCTTCACACAGCAACCCCTGTGGGAGCATTGCCGGGCCAGGAGAAGGCAGGGTATAACACAAGGTCAAGTAGCAAAGGCATCAGGGCATGGTGGGGAGACAGGGAACTGGGTGTTAGGCTATGCAGGACATTGCTATGTGGGCCCAGAGACTGGCACCAGTCAGAACAGGAGAGGCCCATGCACAGGTGAGCAGAGAAGAACTTGGTGTTGGAGACAAGGAAAGATGGAAAGCAGGTGGCACCGCAAGGTTGGCTGAGCCATGAAGAAGACGTGCAGGAGTGTAAGCAAGGCCTGAGGGGAACTGGAGTGCAGGGAACACCTGCCAGCTTCGCCTCCATTTCCACCTGGGGAGGGACAGGCACGCAAGGATCAGAGTGGGTCTGATGAGTACTTCTGCACTGTAGGCGAGAGAAGGTCTGTGAGTGGACACAAAGGTCATCGACATGGCCACATCCCGGACAGGAAGGAAGGTCAGTACCCACGGGAAGAAAGATTTGGGCAGGAAGGACGCTGCTTGGGCAGTGCAGAGGGGCTGTGGCGGGGAGATGGCACCCGCAGGCAGGGGAGGAGGGAGAGGCAAGTCTGGGACCACTTTGAACTGCTCTTCATCTGAAGGCCAGGACAGCAGTGTGAGCAGTGGCTAGGAGCCCAGGTCCAATGTCCCCTAATGGCAGCCAGTCCCTATCTGCAAGGGGCGCTGGCCATTAGGCTGGTGGTAATCTTGTCTATAGCCATTGGAATCCCGGTGTGCTCACAGCACCTTCCTGCAGAACCAGGCCCAAGCTGCTCTGCAGCCCCCAAGACAGGTGGGCACCTGTTTCCCAGGTCCCCTCAAGGGCCAAAGCTGCCACCTCCCCCAGAGCAGAGGTCCTGCCGAAGTCAGCTCAGGGTCAGTGTGTGCTTCCCAGGGCAGCAGCCAGACAAGGTCCTGCTGTCAGTCAGGCCCAGGGCAACAGCTGGACACCAGGACACTCACAATCACCCAACAACTCAGCTTCCCAGGGCCTGGCACCTGCCCCGGCAGCCACCGGAGCCCGCTGGCTGTCCCACTGCCAACCTCTTCCTGAGGCATGGGCGTTCATGGCACCCACCCCCACTGACTTGTCTGCTGGCCAGGGCTGAGAAGGGTACGCTCAGGCATTAACCCTGCTGCTGGAATGTTCTCTCCATGACTTGGACTTTGAGTCCGACGTGCCCTGTGAACTGGGGGCCAGGCTGGCTGGAAGACACAATCTCCTTGCCAAGTCACCCACAGCCTGCCCCTGCCATGGAGGCCCTCACCCCCGGTCTTACCTCTTCCTTTTCCTTCTTTTCCTTGACCTCTTTCTACTAGCCAGGTGCACCTGCGAGCTGCCTGCATTTCGGTGCTGCCCCAAACAGGAACTCTGCAAGGGTGAAGGAAATGCTAAAGAAGGCCATGGTCGCCCTTGGCCCTGCCCTGTTTCTGTCCACTTCCCCTGGGTCCACCCTCCACTGCCCCCATTCCAGAGATGTCAGCGGCTTTACGAGGACTTTCTGGAGATGGAGACAACAGTGGCGCCAATGGGGTGGTAGCATTTTCTACTCAACTATTTCTTGGCGGTAGGACAGGCCTAGCTTAGCTGGCTGCCATTATATAATCTGACTGGCCTTTTGAGTTCTTTACGGATCTTAGTCATTTTCCAAATAGCTCTCTTGGGTTATCTTGGTAGAGGGCTGTTCTGTTAATAGGTGTGGCTTCAGCCCATTCTGGCCAGAATCTAGGCTTTTTATTTCCTTTTTGGGTAAGGGAGACAGCACAGGGTCAATAGAGGATGGGCAGTGCCATTCCTCGTATGAGCCCCAGGCACCCAGCTCCCTTCCCGAGAGTAGCCATGTTGTCAGGGTTCTTGTGAGCTCCCTCCTGCCCCAATGCTGTGCGAGATGGAGACTCACTGCATGTGCCCTCTGGGTCTTTATTGTGGGCAGCAAAGCTCCCACTGTGTGTACCCCCTGGGTCTTTATTGTGGGCAGCAAAGCTCCCACTGTGTGTACCCCCTGGGTCTCTGTTGTGGGCAGCAAAGCTCCCACTGTGTGCCCTCCAGGTTTCTGTCATAGGCAACGAAGCACCACAACCACTGGGTTTAGATACACATTTAAGTTGTGGGATTCCTCAGTCCACCTCTGCTCCAGCATGTCCAGGAACTCAGCCACAGAGGTCCCAGCAGCTGGAGAGGGGTAACCTGGGGGATTCTCTACTCCCAAGCCCGACCCTGTGCTAGGATGACTTCACTGCTGTGCTCCATTGGGATGGTTGGCCAGTCTGTCCAGGAGCTTTGGACTTCCTGCCAGTATGAATGCCTCCTGTCTCCAGCATTACAGTGAGCTGGGCAGGAGTCCCCGTGGATGTTTGTGGTCCAGCCTCAGAATCCTGTAGATTCGCTCTGGTCAAGGTCTCCCTGGAGCTCTGCTTGGCCTCTAGGGGTAGGGCACAGACCTAGTCTGCAGCACAAGAGCTACAATCACTGTGGTCATGGGCCTGGCGGCGTGGCCTAGCGGCTAAAGTCCTCGCCTTGAATGTGCCAGCATCCCATAGGGGCGCTGGTTCTAATCCCGGCTGCTCCATGTCCCATCCAGCTCCCTACTTGTGGCCTGGGAAAGCAGTTGAGGACGGCCCAAATCCTTGGGACCCTGCACCCATGTGGGAGACCCGGAAGAAGTTCCTGGCTTTGGATCGGCATAGCATCGGCCATTGCGCTCACTTGGGGAGTGAATCATTGGACAGAAGATCTTCCTCTCTGTATATCTGTGTATGTCTGACTTTGTAACAAAAAATAAATAAATCTTTAAAAAACAAAAACAATCACTGTGGTCATGTGCTTAAGCTGCCAGAATCACGAGCCTCTCCCACTATCCCACACACAGCCAGGGCAAATGTTCCTGTACGTTCCTTTAGCTGCACAGGAGACCGCAATAAGGATGCACCATTCTTATGGTGGCCTAATGCCTGTCGCTCCATCTCTAAACAACACAAATGTTCACCCCCGTCCCTTCCCGTATGGAGGATAGCTAGGTCTGATCAGTGTTATCAAACTGCACCAATGAAACATGTGACTGGGCCGGCAAAGGGGAGTGACTGCTCCCGCATTCATGCCCAGGAGCACATCCATCCATGAACTCTGGGTTTTGCTGGTACAGTAGGCGAGACACTCCACTGTGATTTTTTTTTAAAAGGTTTTTCTAACTGCAACTTGTTTTGTCATTTTCATTTCAGCTCTTGTCGGTTCCATGAAGCATCCATTTTGCCAGCATAAACAACTCCAAGGTCAGTGTGCTAAAGGCAACCCCATTCTCCTCTCCAGGACTTAGATTTGACCAATTGGAAACTACCCATGCCGTCACTCCCCGTCTCCCCCTGCCCAGCCCCTGGAAACCACGCTACCGTGATGCTGTGGATCTGACGTAGGATCTCCCCAAAGTGTGTCCATTGGTGGTCATCTGCATTCTCTTTGCTTCATGTCCTCAAGCGAGGGGCCGTTCGGTTTAACAGGGAAGGCACCTCCATGCCACATCTGATCCTCTGGGCTTGGGGCCCAGCTCCAGCTCCCGGGCTGCAGCCGCCTATTGATGCGTGCCCTGCGATACGGCCGTGGCTCGACTGCTTGGGCTCCTGACACTCCCCTGGGAGATCTTGGCCTCTGGCCTATGTGGGTATTTGAAAAGTGAACCACTGAATGGGAGCTCTCTGTCTGTCTCTGCTTCTCAGGTTTGTCCTCAGCACAAAGCCACAGCATTGTCAGAATTCCATGCCTTCTCATTGTACATATGTGTGGTATTTTGTTGATCCGTCCAGCCCTCAGTGGACACAGAGCTGTGTCCGCCCTTCAGCCACTAACAGTGATGCTGCTAGGAAGACAGGAGCACAAGTGTGTCTTCCAGACTCTACTTTCTTTCTTCTTTAAGATTGTATCTTTATTGGAAAGTCAGATATACAGAAAGAAAGAGAAACAGAGAGAAAGATCTTCTTCCGTCCATTGATTCACTTCCCAAACAGCCACAACGGCCAGAGCTGCGCTGAACCGAAGCCAGGAGCCAGGAGCCTCTTCCGAGTTTCCCATACGTGGGTGCAGGATCCCAAGGCTTTGGGCCATCCTCAACTACTTTCCCAGGCCTCAAATAGGGAGTTGGATCGGAAGTGGGCTGCCAGGACACGAACTGGCGCACATATGGGATCCCAGAACATGCAAGGTGAGGATTTAGCCACTAGGCTACTGCACTGGGCCCCAGACTCTACTTTCAATTTTGGAGGCTATGGACTCAGAAATGGAACTGCTGAATCTGCATGATTCTCTTTATTATTATTATTATTATTATTATTATTATTATTATTATTATTTGGGGGGAATTGTTTGCCATAATAGAAACACTGTTTACATTACTGCCACCAGCACACAGGGTTCAAGCTTTGCTCTAGAACTCCACTGGGTCTCCCACATGGGTGCAGGGGCCCAGGCACTTGGGCCATCCTCCACTGCTTTCCTAGGCCATTTAGCAGAGAGCTGGGTCCGAAGCATGAAGCAGCCAGGACATTGAGCCAGCACCCATATGGGATGCTAATATTGCAACTAGCAGCTTAACCCGGTGCACCACACACCAACCGGATGTGTTTTCTATGGAATTGTTAGAATGTTCTAGATATGAGGTTTGTCATCTGTGAGTGGAGACTATCCCATGTTCTTCATCCTAATTTGGATGCATTTATTTATTTTTCTTATCTAATTGTTCAGCTATTATACTTGATGTAATGTGGGATTTTTTTTAAGATTTATTTGAAAGGCAGATTTACAGAGAGAAGGAGAGACAGAGAGAAAAAGAGCTTCTATCTGCTGGTTCACTCCCCCAAAGGCTGCACTGGCCAGAGTTAAGCCGAACTAGAGACAAGAAGCCAGGAGCTTCTTCTGGGTCTCCCACATGGATACAGGGGCCCAAGGACTTGAACCATCCTCCACTGCTTTTCCAGGCCCTAAGCAGGGAGCTGGATGGGAAGTGGAGCAGTCAGGACACGAACCAGCACTCCTATGGGATGCCAGTACTTGAAGGTGGAGGATCAGTCTATTGAGCCATGGAGCCAGCCTCAGCTGAGACAATCATGCAGTTTCTTCATCACCCTGTTTGTGCAGTGCCTTGCTTTGAATTGTTTGTCCGATGTTGACCCATCCTTGTTCCACAGGCAAATGCCCATCACCTGTGGTGGCTGACCCTGTCGTGCTGTGGCATTCAGCTGGCATTCTCCTGAGCTCTCCATCGTCACAGCGAAGCCTCAGCACCTCTCACATGTTTAAGAGCCGTTTCTCATTTCACTGTCCCTGGGCTTCTGACCTCCTTCTTGCTGATTGATGAGAGCTCTTTATAGATTAAGGAAATGAGTCTGTCATGGGAGTCCTAAGACAGTGTACTTAGGGTTTTTTGCGCGTGGGCTTTGTTCTGTGTTTTTAGTTTATTTATTTATTGGCCACAAGTGACAGTCAATATTTCCAAGCTGGCGGAGCCGACGTACCCCGCCCCTACAACAAGATCTTCCGCCCGGGTGATGTGCAAGCCCTCCATTGGCAAGCTCCTTCCACTAGAACTTGAGGTGGCCTGTGTCTTCCGCCTCAAGCAATAGAATGTCACAGAAGTGACATTTTCAACTGTGGGGTATAAAAAGCAATCCAGCTTCTGCTTGGCATCTTTGTCGTGGGACGGTTGCCCTTGCGACTCAGCCACATGGCCCAGGGAGAGACCGCAGGAGAGGGGTCCCAGCCAGCAGCCCTGCAAAGCCACCCGACAAAGGCTAGCATTAACCAGCAGGAAGGTGAGTGAGCAAGGCTTCCGGTGACCCCCAGCTGTACCTCCTGGCCCTCCAGCTGAGGCCTCGGATCCTGCAGAGGCTGGGAAGCCCAACCTGTGCCCGTCTGCACTCCCAGCCCACACAATCTGCCAGTGATCATTACTGCTTGAAGTCACTACATTTAAGTCACTAAATGACTGCTTGAAGTCACAGAAATTTTGACATGGACATAAATAATAATACATACAAGACTTTTTTTTTTTCTTCTTGTTCCGTAGCTAAATTTAGTCATCTTGGAACTAGCATCATGACACAGCGAGGCAAGTCACTGCCTGGGACACCCACGTCCCATGTCAGAGCATCGGTTCAAGCCCCGGCTGCTCCGCTTCCAATCCAGCTTTCTGCTGCCACACCTGGGAAGTCAGCAGAAGTCGGCAGAAGATGCCCGGGTCCGTGGACACCTGCTTCCCACGTGGGAGAACCAGATGGAGTTCTTGACTGCTGGCTTTGGCCTAGCCCAGCTCTGGCTCCGGCAGTCATCTGCGGAGTGAACCAACAGAGACGCCTCCCCCCCTCTCTCCCTCCTTCTGTAACTCTGCCTTCGAAATACATAAACGAACCGGAGGACTGAGAGAGGAGGAGGGGAAGGAGGGAAGTATGGTATCTTCTTAGAATTGTAGCTATGAAATATATGAAATCTGTTCTCCATTAAGGAAAATTAAAAAATCAACCTTTCTCTTTTTTTAAGATTTATTATTATTTTTTTTTAATTGGAAAGGTGGATATACAGAGAGGAGGAGAGACAGAGAGGAAGATCTTCCGTTCGATGATTCACTCCCCCAGTGAGCGCAATGGCCGATACTATGCCGATCCGAAGCCAGGAGCCTCTTCCGGGTCTCCCACGCGGGTGCAGGGTCCCAAAGCTTTGGGCCGTCCTTGACTGCTTTCCCGGGCCACAGGCAGGGAGCTGGAAGGGAAGCGGGGCTGCTGGGATTAGAACCGGTGCCCATATGGGATCCCGGGCGTGCAAGGAGAGGACCTTAACCACTGCGCCACCGCGCCGGGCACAAAATCAACCTTTCAAAAATAAAACTAGCCAACTTTTCCCTCATTTTACCCAGATTTGCGCCACACTTATTTTTAAAGATTTAATTTTTTTATTATTTTTTCATTGGAAAGGCGGATATACAGAGAGGAGAGACAGAGAGGAAGATCTTCTGTCCGATGATTCACTCCCCAAGTGAGCGCAACGGCCGATACTATGCCGATCCGAAGCCAGGAGCCTCTTCCAGGTCTCCCAGGCGGGTGCAGGGTCCCAAGGCCCGGGAAAGCTTTGGGCTGTCCTCGACTGCTTTCCCAGACCACAGGCAGGGAGCTGGAAGGGAAGCGGGGCTGCC
>NW_024465977.1:0-41883 GCF_017591425.1 Ochotona curzoniae | reverse complement strand
AAACTTGAAAACTTGAAAACCTGCAAACTTCTTAGAAATGCAGGAGAGCCGCCCTGAAACCAAACCCGCTTCATCAGGAGGGTTCCTGACAAGATCCATAGGTGGAGACCACAGCTGTCAGTTCCCACCTCACTGATAATTCGAGAATTTAGTCATTTCTCCTTTGAGCCTCATGTATTTGATGATGTCAGGGTCCCATCTGACCATAACGATACAGATAAATACATGTTCAAATTCTACTTGGGATGCCTTCCAACATAGTTAAAAGTCACTATGAGCCTTCATCCTCCTCTCAAAGCTCCTTCTAGGTGTTTTATTTTTGTTTTTAATGAAGCCTAAATCACCAGGGTCATGGGAAGACAGGTGGCACTCAGAGGCATCCCCAGGAAGCCATACCAATCTCCAGCCCCATCTTGTGGTCCTTCCTTCCAGAGGAACATCCCACCAGAGACTTCCCCTAGAGGCAACTAGCAAGAACAGTTAGTTCAGCCACCTTGGCACAAGCCTCATTGCATTGCAAACCCATTTTCTTACTTATCACACCCAGCAGAGACACTCCAAAGTGGGCAAGGGAAGATGTGAGTGCTGATCTTGGCAGTGCGAACCGATATGTACCCAGAAACAGTTCTAAATTAATGGCTTTCACCTGTTCCTTGTAAAAAGTGCCTTGAACGTCAATCTAAAGAGGTCAGGATAAACATGTATGTATGTGTGTGTGACGTGTATGTAGACAAATGTGGACATATTTATACATACACAGGTGCACACATATATATCCGCACTTTCATATAAAACAGATACCTATATACAAATGCTTCAGAATATATCACATTGCTATTCACAGCTCCATTTATTTTGTCTGGTCCTATGTTGATTTGTTTAGCGAGACCTTGACATAGAGAGGTTCTATTCAGGACATTAATGTATTTTTTTGTTTGTTTTTTACTTTTTATTAAAAAGGTAAAGGCTGTTTAAAAAAATAAGTCAGGTGCCTGAAGGTTTTGAATGAAGTTATAGTAAACTTTCTCAGGTCACTAAATGGGGAACAGTCTTCCGTTTCGATGACTTTGTTTTCCCTTGGTGGGAGGGCGTGAAGGAGAGGGGTTCAAGTGAAGCTGCAGTCCTCGGGGTCTCCACAGGCCACAGCCCATCACCCCCCACATCAGCCTCAGGTAGGTATGGTCATTGCCTTTTTCCAAAGAGAAGGCAGGAGAAATTGCTGGGGGCGGGGTTTGGATCTGCTTCACAATTCAGCTTCTTTTCAGTACCACAGGCAGGAGGCCGGTGGGATGTCTCTTCCCCTCCCCCGCCCCAACCTTATTCCAACCAAATCATGCTGGGGCGTGGGAGGCCGGCAGAGGGGCCCCGGGAGAACTTTCTTGAGCTCCAAAGACCCTGCGCTGCTCCAATGAAGCGCTCACCCACATGAATCAGCCTCTCTCCCCCTTCGCAAAAGGTCTTTCCTTTCCAGGGTGTGACAGGCTGTAGGTGCCAACTCACCCTGGGTGGCAGTCCCCCGCGCTCGCCGGCCAGCTGCCAAGTTCCCACGGCTCTGGTCGCGAGCTTGGGGAACTCATGCTTGCTTCTCTAAGCCAGCTGAATCTCCCCAGATCCCCATCGCCAACGGGAGGCGCTGTCCAGCAGCAGAGACACCTGGGTCTCCAGCGGCAGGCACAGCTGTGGAGTCTACAGGTTCGCAGAGGGAGGGAGTGTGACAGCCAGGGCCTGGGGAAGCAAATTGTCCAGACCTTCACTTGCCCCGTGAGTTGTTCTGCAGCTCTAGACCAAAACAATAATAATACAATGTAGGTGCTTCCAGAAAGAGTAGCTGATATTTAAGACTTTTTTCTAAGTTCATGACCTTAAAAAAAAATGTATATTTTTAAAAAAATATCTAGTTGTATTTTTGCTGCTATTCCTTTCTTAAATTTGTCTCCCGAGAGGCGTGAATAGACTTACTCATTCAGCAAGCCCTACATATTAATACGACTCCATGTGGCTCTTACCTGGTGTTGTGTGCATTGTGGCAGGCACTCCTGCAGGCTTCTCTCCCCATCCTTCCTCCAGATTTAACATTGAAGAATAGGCAACTATACTTTTACACTGGTGTAATTAGCATAGATGTAGCATAAACCAGTCCCAGAATGCCAGCCAGCTATTGGCTGCTTTTCTCCCAGCAATAAAACTTGCCTAAGTACAAGGCCACCTAGGCAGTTGCTTAGATATGGGGAATTGTTGTTATTAAGAAACCAAGGTGGGGCCTGGCACAATGGCTCTGTGGCTAAATACTTACTTTCAAATAATGGGATCCTATATGGGAGTGGGTTCATTTCTTGACTGCTCTGTTTCCCACCCTGCTGCCTGTTTGTGGTCTGGGAAAGCAGCAGAGAATGGTCCAAACTTTGGGACCCTGCACTCACATGGGGGACCCAGAAGAAGCTCTTGCCTTCTGGCTTCAGATTGGCTAGACTCCATCTCTTGGGGGCACTTGGGGAGTGAAGCAGAGGACAGAAGATCTTTCTCTGACTCTCCCTCTCTCTGTAAATTTGCCTTTCCAATAAAATAAAAACATTATTTAATTAAAAAAATAACAAAATGTAGAGTTGTTTGTAATGCAGCAGCGTATGACTGATACAACCTTGTGGTATAGAGCTGAATTTGTTTTTTTGTCTGATTTAGAATTATAGGATTTTTTTCTCCTTAACTTACTTTTTCTTACAATTGTTTTATTTTTGATAACGATTACATGTTTGGTCAGGATCGGAAAGATCAAAGTTTAGGGAAAAGTGGGTGAAATAATTGCTTCTATACTTGCTCTTTCTTTTCCTTGTTTCTGGGAGAAGGGGAGAAATCAAAGGGGAAGCCACACCCGACTTTCTAAATGTCCCAGTAGTGAGTGGTGTGGAAGTACCATCTGTTGTTATCAACCAAGGGCCCCGATGTGTGCATATTCCAAGGGTTCTGCCCAAGTAGTTTGGATAGTTCTGAAATGCTGTCAATTTCACCAACTCAAGGATGATGCAACCCTCCCAATGTCCATTGGCTGACATTGTCAACCTCAAGTTTACATTCACTGAGAGTTTTGCTATCATTGTTTGACCTGGGTAGTTGTCCTGTTTTTGTATTCACTTTCTCCTGCCATGGTGCCATATTCTCCACTTGCATCAGGGTCTGTGTCCACTGACCTGCCTTTTTCAATGAAGAGGACATGTTCTTGAAGGCAAGCTCAAGGGCCCACACCAGGCAACGTGAGCACTACTGGATCCCCTGTCTCTGGGGTTCATGGACCTGGCCCCCACCTAGTAGATGGGCCCCAGGACCTGGGCTGGGTGACCCAAACCCTGCAAGATCTCCTGCCCTCAGGGATCACTAACCTGGTACTCACTAATCCCAGGCTGGCATGGCTCACCTCACCTCAGCGTCCACAATCATGTTGACTGGTCCAGTCTAATCTGCCCCCTGTTCCAGTTTCTGCTGGTGGGAGCTGCAGCTCAGCCCAGCCTCATCACTGTCCCAGACCTGACGTGAGCTAGATGGTGTTGTAGCCCATTTTGGCTCCTCCTGCACCCTGTCCTAGTTCTCAGATCTCAGTGGATGTTGTGAACTGGCCCAGACTGTTCTGACCCCAGACCTGATCCACATGTATGCTTGTGGGTACTGTAAACCTGGCATGGTCTGGGCTGCTCCTTACCTTGATTCTTGCACTCACCTGCAGGAAGTACGTCCCAGTAAGGGAATTTCCCAAGCTTCTCTTTCAGGTCTCCTCCCAGTGGCAGATGTTACACAATTAGTAGGTCCTTGGCCCAGGTTGACTTTGTCTACCTCTTGTTCTGGCAGGAACAGTGGCCTTGCCCAACAAGCCCACAGGCATTCTGGTTCAAACTGTCAGGTGTTGCAGCCCAGCTACACCTGGTCCATGCCCAAACACAGCTTTTGCATGGTTTGTCAGGAGCAAGACCTAGCCAACTCGTTCTACACCCAACCTGGCTCTCATGAGTACCAGTGGGTGCTGGAGTCTAGCCTAATTTGTCACTCCCCATACCCAGGCTACACCCACGCCAGGGAGGCTGTATCCATGTCCAGCCCAGCTTGCTGTCTCCAGTCCTGCTCTTATCCTCACCAATGGGAATCCCAACCCAATTGAGATGTTCCCTTAGTTTTCTAGCCGGGTCTGTTCCCATCTACAGCTCTCGGGCATGCCAGTGAAGATTGCAAGTCCACAGGGGTGAACCCACATATCCCCCACAGATTCTGCTATCAGACACACTTCTCTTGTGTGCTAGCAATTGTCATGGCCCATCCTATCACCCATCCCTGTATTGACTTGCACACTTAGGCCCCAGCCTTGGCTTTAGTGTATGTCAGTTAGAAGTGCTTGTTGCTGGTTGAAGCTAACTACCCCAGATGGGTTTCCCATGTGTGCTCACATCAACACTTTAGAGCTCTTTTGTTCTCTCCAGACCATTTGTTCTCAGCCCCCTGTTTACATACATGTGCCATGGCCTTATCCATGGAAGTCCCTTGGATGTAATCCTCACCTGGGCCTGAATCCACAGGTCATTGCTCACTACCGCGTGTGTAATCTCCCTGTCCCCCTGCAGATTGAGACCCCCTAGGCTCCCTCCAGATCCCCAAACCTCAGAGTGCACTATTAGGTAGCCTGATTGCTTCACCCAGCTCCTTTGGTGTTCAAGCTGCCCAGGCACTTCCACAGGGAGCCACACAACCTGGCTGAATGCACGCATGTCGGTCAAAGCTTCCAGGCTGGGAAAACCCCAAATCCCATTGAACCTCCTTCCCTCTAGGGATCCATTCCACTTGGATGTCTGTACCTGTGCTGGTTAGAAAGCCTCCAGGCCAAGGAGAACCCAAAGGCCCGCTGAGAGCTCCCATTTCCCCTCAGGGAGCCATGCGGCCCAGCTGAAAGCACATGTGCCATCAACAGGAATGTTTTTATTAGGATTTTGGAGGGATTTGGAGTTTGTATGTGTATGTATTGTAAAGTAATCTTTATTTATTTGAAAGGTTAGAGGGAGATTTGGTAATAAATGGATAGAGATAAAAATAGATAGGTAGATGGACAGATAGAGATTTTACACCTGATGGTTACTTGCTCACATTCCTTTCAAATCTGGGGAGGACAAGGTCAAATCCAAGAACCTGGAATTCCTCCAGGGTCTACCCTGTGGATGGCAGCAAAACAAGTACTTGCCATATCATGTGCTACCTCTCAAGCCATCACTTGTGAGAGAGCTGATGCAAGGTAGAGTTGGGACTGATTCTTGATCACTTCCATCTGAGGTGCAGAAATTTCAAGTGATGACTTAAGTCCTTGTGCGTTAAAACTCAATATGGGTTTTGTGTTGATAATGATCCTTATTGTCATGGATGTAGAGTAGGGATAGAATGGTGAGAATAATGTCTTTTCTTTCCTCTCTTTTTTTTTTTTGTTTTTGGAATTCTAAAATTGTGTTCCAGAAAAAAAATAGTGGCAGAATAATGGCCTGAAAGGAAAGAAAATGTAGTGATCAAGAAATTGATAAAATTCAAATTTCTCAAATACAAAACTAGGAAATCCAGAAAAATATCAAGCATTAAAAGCATCAAATAACTACAAGGCTATGAGGATCTTAGAGATGAGGAAAATATATCAAAGTGGGCTTGACATTCTGCAACATTTTCCTTCCTAGGGATCTGTCAACTCAACAACTGACACAACTGTGAGGTTCAGTAGACTTGTCCAGTCTATTCCACATACCATTCAGCTCTTACATGTCAAGGGCATTGAAGTCTAGTTCAACCTAACCAGCCCTACTTTCCAGCCCACTCACATGCTGGCGGTTGCCATTCTGTCTAGCCACCCCTACCCCAATCCTGGTTTTTATGCTTTCCAGTGGGAGTGGTAACCCAAGAGGGAGATGCTCACTATTTTCCTCCCAGGCCACTTCCACTCCTGGATTATGCACTCCCCAGGTGGTTCTGCAGTTTAATCTGCAGAATTAGCCCCCAGTGCCAGCTTCTGCCAGCTGATGCTGTGGCAAAGCCCAACTAACCCTCACCCACTCTGATTTATGATTGTACTGGTAGAAACAGTCAGCCCAGCCTGGCTTTTCCCTGATCTAGCTCACATGAGATCCCACATGTGTTGTAGCCTGGTCTGGTCTTCTCCTATCCCAATACATGCTTTCCAGTGGGAGTGATGGTCTTTCAGCAGAGCCCTCCACATTCCCCCTATCAGCATTGTCCCCTCCCCTGCTAGTTCTCACGTGTGCTGGTTGGGTGCTAGGCCCAGTCTGGCATGGTCCACCTTGCCTTGGCATTTGTCAGTGGGTGCTGTAGCTTGGCCCAGCCTACCCCAAATGATGCTGGTAGGGGTTACAGCCTAGCCCAGCCCAGCAGGTTCCCCGTCCCAGCTATAATGCACACTGGTATGTGTTGCAATCTTACTGGCCCTACCCACACTCTGTTCTGGTACTTGGATTCACCAGTGGGTGATGTGAACTGGTTCAGCTTGGTTTACCCCTGACTTATGCCAAATGTATGCCACTGAGTACCTTTCCCTGGCCTGTACTGGGATGCTCCCTATCATGGTTCTTGTGCTCACCTGCAGGGATTGTGTCCTGACAGAGGAATTTCCCAAGCTCCTCCATCAGAACCTCTCCCTATGCCAGATCTTGCACATACCTGTGGATCCACAGGCCAGCCCTACTTAGTCCAGCTCCTGTCCTGGCAGTAACAGTGGCCTTTCCTGACTAGCCTTCAACCCATCCCAGTTCTTAGTGTTGGATGTTTCAGCCCAGCCAAGGCTTGTCCATACCCAGACACTGCTCACACATGGCTAAGTAGGGGCAGAGACCTAGCCTAGTCTGTCCTACATCGACCCTGGTCCTCCAGAGCTCCAAATAGTGATGGAGTCTAGCCCAGCTCGGTATGCCTAGCCCCAGTCCACACTTGTGCCGAGGGGCAATGTAGTCACATCCAGACCAGAATGCAGCCCCCACTCTAGCCCCTGCACTCACCAGTGGAAACCCCAATCCAGCTAGGGTATCTTCTTAGTTTCCAAACAAGGTCTGTTCCCAGTCCTAGATCATACACGTGCCTGTGGTTGCTCTGACCCTCACCTGTCTTGGCCTTTGCCTTTGATGCTGTGGCCTGGCACCTCTAGCTCATGCAAACCAGTCGGTATAAGAGCCTAGCTTGGCATGACCTGTGCTCCATCCTGATTTCTGTTTTTGCTTATGAGCTAAGGTTTGCTCAACCCTGCCCAGTCCGCCCCCTTCCATAACCAACTCACACATTGACCAGCTATTGGAGTTATTTTGCCCAGCTTGCCCATCCCCAGGTCTGGACCATGTGATCATCAGTGAGAGTTATCACCCACTAGGGGAGTTACCCCAAGTTCCCCCAGTTGACCCAGTCCCAAACCCAGATCTCATACATGCCAGTGGGTGTTAGGCCAGTGCCCGGCATAGTCTGTTTTTCCATTTTGGCCTTGTATGAGCTGGTGAACATTGCAGCCTGGCCCACCCCACACTGGTGAACGTTGCAGGCCAGCCTACCCCACACCCTTTTTTAGGATGCACATTTGGGTGTTGCTGCCTTGACCTGTTCTGTTTTCAGTTCCTTTACCTGTGAATGATGGCAGGTTCCATCGTCACACCTAGCTTAGCTCATGACTACCTCAACTCTTGAGCTAACCATCAGGATTTCTGTTTCTGTAGGGTTTGGCCCACAAATCCCCTGCAGAATCTAGCCCCAGACCTGGTTCTCTCACATGCTGGTTAGTGTCATGATCCTGCCTAATGTGACCTGTCCCCTGTTCCAACACTCAATCAGGTACTGGCACTTACCCTTGCCAGACAGGCCCTCAGCCGTAGCTTTCGTGTGGGCTTGCATGTGGCAGTCAGCGATGCTCTATGCTAACAGCCCATCTTAGTTCTCCCATGTGAGCTGGTGAATCAGTCTGGCCCAGATAGATCTTATGGAGTCTCACCTCCAAGCCACCAGGTCTCAGTCCCCACACTTGCCAGAAAGTTCAGTGACCTTGTCTCTGGGAGTAACCCAGAGTTCATCCCTCACCTACACTCACACTGGCCTTATCCATGGATGTCCCTAGGCAGTAATTACATACCCTAAAAACCCTAGAGCTTGCTGGTGGGTGGCCAGCATGCACAGCCTGGTGTCCCAGTGGGTGCACTGGCTGCCCCAAGCCTAGGATTCGCTCACTGCGTGGCGGCAGTGACCATGGCCTGAGTCCCCCGCATTGGGTCCAGCCTGGCTCAGGCACCTCCCCAGAGCCGCCAGGCTGCCAGGGGCTCCTTTCAGCGCAACCTCATGACTGAACACTGGAGAATAATTTCTTTTTAAATACACAGTTAGTATACATTTTAAATGACTGAGAAAAGAGAAGCTAAAGAGACAGAGAGATCTCACATCTGAAGTTTCACTTCCCAAATGGTCATGTAAGTCAGGTCTGACTAAAGTCAAAGCTAATAGCCAAAATTTTAGAGGGTCCGCATGGGCATCAGGGACCCCAGTATTGAGACATCTTTTTTTTTTAAAGATTTATTGATTTTTATTGAAAAGTTTGATTGGAAAGAGAGAGGAGGAGAGACTGAGAGGAAGATCTTCCATCTGCTGATGCACTCCCCAAGTGGCAGCAATGGCCAGAACTAAGCCTGTCTGAAGCCAGGAGAAAGGGGTTTCTTTTGGGTCTCCCAGGCAGGTGCTGGGTTCCAAGGCTTTAGATTGTCCTGGACTGATTTGCCAGACAACAAGCAAGGAGCTAGATGGGAAGCAGGACCATCCAGAAATGAACTGATGCCCATATGAAATCCCAGCACATGCAAGGTGAGGACTTTAACTGCTAGGCTGCTGCAATGGGATCATTAGGCCATCCTTTAGTGTCTTGCTAAGCATATCAACATCAAGCTGAATCAGAAGCATAGCATCATTCAAATAGTAGCATCCAAGTCAGCCTGTGATATGAATTGTGAGAGTTCCAAAGAGCAGATCAAAGCATTATTCTAACCTTGACTTCTGTTTCAAAATATGGCCAATGGAGGGCCGTGTTATAGCGCACTTCAGCACCAGCAACAGCCCAGGTGGTGAGTTAGAGGTAGCTGGCATTATTTCCTTGGCACTGGTTGGAGACTGCTAAGAGTGAGCATATCCTGTGTGCTGAATTGTGTCCACTCAGAATTCTTATCCTGCTATTCTCACCACTAGCGCTTCAGAATGCTACTGCAGTTGCAATGAGACACTTTAAGGATGTGATGTATTAGAAGGAGGTGTTATGTTAGGTGTGCTCCAATATGGTATGAGTAGTATCCTTATAAAAGATAATAGCATCCCGAGAGGGAAAAGAAGGAAGAAGGAAAGGAAAAAATCATGTGATCTCATAGAATGTGGCCCCCTGCAAGGCAAGGAGAAATGCCTGAGAAGAAAGCAGAAGTGGCTACGTGTCACTCTTGGACTTTCATCCAGCAGAACTGAGATAAGGAGTGTTTAGACAAGCCCACATGTGGCATTTGGTAATGGCATCCTTGTAGATAGAAGTGTAGCCTGTGACTTGGCTCTTGTAGCCAAACATGAGGACAAATGGGCTGGGGATTCTGTGGAAGGCTAGGTATCTCCTAAAGAGTATCTAAAAGGTGTGAATGTTTGGCTTGGTGTTAATAAATTACTTGTACATTCCCGCATCCCATATTGAAGTGGCTGTCTCAGAGTCATGGCTCATCTCCCAGTTCTATCTCTGGATAGCACGTAGTCAGGAGAGACAGCTGATGCTTCAATTGATTGAGTCTGACCCAGAGACCCGGATTCTGTTCCTGGCTGTTGGCTTCAGCAAGGCTCAGCTCCTGCTTTTGCAGGAATCTGAATTGTGAACCACCAACTTGGAGATGTGTGATGATTTGTTTCTCTACCTGTGAAGTGAATAAATATAAAAGCAGAGAGAACCACAAGAAATGGTGTCTTCCCCTTCACATTGTCTAGCAGGTGATGCCTGTATCTTGACCTCAGCCACACGATGAAGCCAGGGCAGAGTGACTGAAGGAGCAAAGGTCCTTGAAGACATGGATCCAGGAGCTCCTGCATTAGGCATTCCTGAGACCACCTGTCCTCTAATCTCGTATTTCTTATGGTGATGTGTGTAGTGTTTGGTGTATTCACCAGTTGTTGGACTTGCTCCTATTTCAAGCTGAGGGCATTCTCACAGATGTTGATCTGAGGTGGGAGGCAGAGTGAGTAGACCACAGTCACTGGGAGGATGAAGTTAGAAGGGGTGACATTCCTATAGTACATGTGCATTTTCTTTTGATTCTTAGATGGTGTCCCCCTGCCAGTTACTGTTGCCATTTAGATTTGTTTGTTTTTATTGGAGAGTCAGATACACAGAGAGGAGGAGAGACAGGGAGGAAGATCTTGTGTCCGCTGATTCACTCCCCAAGTTGCCCTAACAGCCAGTGCTAAGCTGAGATCTTGGCCTGAAGTGTTGTGCCACTTGCTTCTTCTATTTATTGAAGAGATACTTGAGGTCTTCTATTGGATGAGAGAATCTGGTTGTCTAGTCTTTCATGTGCTTCTGGACATGCTCTTGCTCCTTTCTCTGGAGTTAGCAATGGTAGTGGCCTAGCGCTGGATTGTGTGCTCTGCCATTGGATCACACATCTATGAGATGTTCCCTGAGAGTGCAGATCAGGTCAGTGTGAGGTCTTCATGTGATTTAGGGGGCCTTCTCCAGACCAGGTCACTCTACCTGACTCACTCCTGGCTCCAGTTCTCTCACTCCTTGACGGGTGCTTCAGCCTGGGCCAAGTGACTCTCTGTCGTATCACCTGGATGTTTTTATAGGTGTGTAGGAATGGGATATTGTGGTGGTGGCATCCAGAGCCCAAAGCACATTAGCTTCCAAAACCTAGTTTCTGTAAGCACTAGTGAGTACCTCTGTCTGGCCTGATCTGTCCTCTGTCCTGGCTCTCACAAGTGCTGGTGTGTACACTGTGCCAGTCAGTGAATCTCTACCAGGTCATTCCCCAACACAACCAGTTTACACACCTCAGTGGCTATTGCTCTGGCCTGTCCTTAGTTTGGTGTGTAGCCACGGTGGCAGGGCCTGTGGTCTCAATGGCCCCATGTGGCTCTTACCTGGTATCATGTGCAGTTGTGGCAGGCACCCTGCTGGGTTCTCCTTCCACCCCTCCTATAGATTTAATATTGAAGAATAGACAACTGTGTTGGTACAAGAGTATGAATCAGGCCCAGAATGCCAGCTGCATGAACCAGGCCCAGAATGCCAGCCAGCTATTGGCTGTGTTTCTCCCAGCAATGTAAGACTTGCTAAGTATGAGACAACCTAAGCAGTTATCTACTACTGGAGACTGTTGGTATTAAGACACCAAGGTGTAAAGTTGTTGTGCAGTGATGGATGATCAATACAACCTATGTGGGATAGACCTGTACTTGGTTCTCTGGCTGATTCAGAATAATAGGACTATTTTGAATGGGATTTTGGAGGGTGGTTTTTGTCTTTGTGTGTATATTGTAAAATTATGTTTTATTTGAAACTTTAGAGGGAGATACAGTGATAGACGTACAGATAGATACAAAAAGATAGTTTAAATTAGGTAGATAGAGAGATAGACAGTGATCTTGCATCTGTTTGTTACTTTCTCATATGCCTCTCACGTATGGGGTAGATGAGGTTAAGTCCAAGAATCTGGAATTCCTTCAGGGTCTCCCCTGTGGATGGTAGCAGCACTAAGAACTTGGCACATCACCTGCTGCCTCTTAAGGTACCAGTTGTGAAGGAGCTAATGTAAGGTAGGGTTGTGACGATCGCTGGTCACTTGCAATTGGGTGCAGCAGTTCTGAGTGATGCCTGAAGTATCTGTGCTCTGAAAACAATCCTGTTTTGTGTTTATAATGAACTTTATTTTCATGGATGTGGACTAGGATAGGATTATTTCAATACTGAAGACGGAATTGGGCTAGGCAACATGAATAGCTTTCTATTTTTAAAAAAAGATTTATTTATTTTTTATTGGAAAGTCAGATATACAGAGAGGAGAGACAGAGAGGAACATGTTCTGTGCAATGATTCACTCCCCAAGTGGCCACAATGGCTGGAGCTGAGCCAATCCAAAGCCAGGAGCCAGGAGCTTCCTCTGGGTCTCCCACACGGGTGCAGGGTCCCAAGGCTCTAGGCCGTCCTCGACTGCTCTACCAGGCCACAAGCAGGGAGCTGGATGGGAAGCGGGGCTGCTGGGATTAGAACCGGCATCCACATGGGATCCTGGAGTGCAAGGCAAGGACTTCAGCCACTGTGCTATCGCACCAGGCCCAGAGTATCTTTCTATTGTTAATAAAGGTTTGGTTATATATTTTTATAACAAGCAAGGGGAAAAGAAAGACAGAGACATCACCCATGTGATGTTTCACTCCAAAGGACCACTAGTCAGGTTTGAGTTCAGGCAAACTAGGAGCCAGGAACTCAACGAAGTTCTCCCACATGGGAGTCAGGAACCCCAGGTTGGGCCATCTCCTGCTGTGTTGCTGGTCACTTGAGGAACAAGTTCGGTCAGGATTATGATATTTATTTACCCTGGTTTAAGACTTTGTCAAGAGAGGCATATACTGTATGCTGGATTGCAGTTACACAGGTTGATCTGATGCCAGGACAGGACCTATTCTTAAATGCCTTTAGAGTAAAGATTCACTTGTTTGTCTCAAAATGAAAAATGAACAATTTGTGAGTCATTTGAAGTGGTACATTTATTTAGGCTTAATGTTTATATCTTTCTGAAATAATCTACTTTCTGGTTTGTGTTTGATTTTCTTTTCGAGAATTATATATGTGTGCATATATTTAAAGTTTATTTTATTAAATTTAATTTTAAAATGTATGTTATAAAAGTGAGGGTCTTGAAGACCCATTTGTGCCACTGATATGAATGGAGAGGGCTGGGGTATGTGGCATGAGGCAATTGGTGGTTTGTGAGAGAAACAGTTTTTTCTTCCCTTCTGTGACAATGATGGGTGGGAAAGATGGTGTGCTGCTTCTGGCTGTCAGATTATGTTAGTGCTATGGGACAGAGATCTTCTCTTGATGTCACCTCAGGGTGTGGATGATCCCTCTGAGGAGACCAGGACCCGAGGTGTGACATCCAAACCAAGAAAGATCAGAACACACAGGATGCAAGGCGAGTGAAGCAATACATACTTTATTGAACTCAACAGGAAGTGTGTGTGTGTATAATATACATAAATAAAAAATATATAAAATACACATACACACACTAAGCAGGTTACCCAGGCAACCATGGAAAGCTCCTCTAAATATAGCCAACAAGGAAATGAAGTAATAATCACTCTAGCAGCAAAGGAGTAAACATGTTTTTCAGGGACAGATTCTAGCAATCAAACCAATTAACTGAGGAAGGGGATATGATCATCGGCTACAAGCAACTAATGAGGAAGGAGGCACAAGGAGGTGTTACTCATCCCCAGCAATGCTTAGCCAGTGAGGCAGCCACAGTCCCATGCAAGAAGTCTGCTTCCTGCTAGCACTGTCAGTCTGCTGAGAATGTGTGAGTTCTGGGATCCTTGGGCATCTGATGCACTGGCTCAGAGGAGCACTTCCACATCAGAAATCCTGGTTGGATCCTGGGAATGTCACTTGAATGGTTTTGATTGCTTTAACAAATTTTTGGTTTTGTTGTATCAGAGGTGACAAATTCTAAGGCCTATTGCCTCCCCAGGTCTATCTTTTTAAAATTAATTTATTTTTATTGGATAGGCAGATTGATGGAGTAAGAGAGAGAGAAGTGTCTTTCATGCTGGCTCACTCCCCAAATGGCTACAATCTCCAGAGGTGAGGCAAGCTAAAACCAATAGCCAGGAGCTTCTTTTGCATCACCAACATGGGTGCAGGGTTCCCATGGTTTTGGGCTGCCTCTACTGCTTTCCCAGGCTACAAGCAGGGATCTGCAGGGGAAGTGTAGTGGGCAGAATTTGAACCATATCGGTTCCCAGTGCTTGCAAGGTGAGGATTTGTCCATTGAACCATCATGCCGGCACTCTCTATGGATGTCTTATGTGTCCACAGACTTAGATTATTTCTGAAGTGCTGTTTGACTTTGTTTTTCTTGTGCCCTTTTGAAGAAGTATTTGAGATCTTCTGTTGGACTAGAGGAGCAGGCTATCTTGTCTTTCATGTGTATCTGTGTATGTTTTCCAAACTTGCATGGCAGTTAGCAATACAGGTGGCTCAGTCTTACAACATGTGCTCCAACACCAGACCACACCTCTACGGGATGTTCCCTGAGATCAGGAATCAGGTGCAGAGGTCTAGTCAGGAATATCCCCTAGAGATATCCACTGGGTCAATTCTCAGAGCCTGGTCTAAAATACACCAACATATGCAGTAGCCTGGTCCGGCCTGCATCCAAACTTGGCTCTCACATATGAAAGCATATGACTTGACCTGGTTGGAGCAACCTTCTTGAACCCCAATGAAGATGGCCTCCAGCCCCTGCTTTGGGCTGGTTGCAGCAGCCTAGTTGTGGAGACCACTAAGAATAGCTATTGAGCTGTTCCCTAGACCTGACTCTAGTGATAAATAGCTAATTTTACAAAGTTTTGGTTGTAGGAAAGGACACAATCAAAACACTAAATGATTGCAAGTCTGGGTGATTTACTTACCTATTTGTGTTTTGGCAAAATATCATAATCTATGTGTTCGCAAAATCTAGGAGTCTATGCCTGTGGATGATTTTCAAGATAGATTCTTATAACTTGTGTGACATGCATGGAATTATCACAGCTTAGGGATAACGAGGGCTATGCCTCCATCGAGGAGAAGATCTGGGTTTGGGCCCCAATGGACTTTCTCAATAAAGGTCCCAGCCTTTCAGCACACATCAGGAGCATCTGCTGAGAGAGCTCTCTGTCTCTGCTGATCTTTTGTGCAGGGATGGAAGGGAGAAGGCTGTGGTCTGTGCTGGAGAACATCAGTTTGGAAAGAGACCAGCTCTGTGAGTAGAAGAGCCCTGATTTCAACCTAGGGTTGCTGTCATGGTTTTCATCACAGGAATTTGTGAGTTCATTTAAAGTCAAGAGATCCTGGAGTCTTTGTGGAGCATACAATATGGAGGTAAGGACTTAGAGACACAAGGTATCAATACAGTGATCTTCATCTTCCTTTTGTTTTAGGCTGCCATGACTCAGAAGTACTTCCTATTGCTCCTTCTTTTGGCCAGCATCTGGTAAAGTTCAGGGTGGGTCATCATACTGGGATCAGGAGTTTTCCATCTCAGCTTCAGTGCTTACATTCAGAACTAGGCTGGATACACTGATAGTTATTTTATATAATTTTTCAGGTTCAACATATGGGTATGCCCCTGAAGGTATGGTCACCCAAAAGGACCATAAGTATAATTATACTTATGTATAATTATATACTGAAGTATAAAATATACTATAACGGGAAGTTAAATTACCTTTAAGTATATTCTTGTTTTCCTGGATTCAGTTCTAGTTCCTCTTGTTCACGTATCTGCAAGATAGAAAATGTTAGCTTAGCAGACATAGTGTCTCATAAACAATTACCCCAGAACTGCATTATGGTATGTTGACACAAAATTATGATGTAAGGTTTGAGTATAATCCAGTGCATAAGGGATACAGTAATACCCAGGTGTGTGTTCTATTCTGCTGATAAAGGAGGAAGTAACAGCTGTGCTGAAGGAATGGCGGGTTGACTCTGGATGGGAGGGTTAGAGCAGGTGCTGAGACACCAGGGCTAGTTTGTACTGAATCAATGGTATCAGAATGTGGTCTGGAGATAAGCACTGCTCTAGAATGAATTCTCAATGCTTTGTAGCAGAAGGAGAATAGAAATAATGTGGTCATTTGGGTAGATGTGAAAAAAATGAGCTATACAACTCAGCATGTATTCATGGTGAAACATTTGTTATATCTGAACTTCATTTATGGTAAAAGGATTAATGTACTTTCCACTAGTGGTTAAAATGCCCATGTTACATTTTGGATTAGCTGGGTTTGATTCTTTGGTTTACTTACTGAATTCAGCTTTTGGGCAATACAGGCCATTGTAGGTAGCAGTGATGGCTCAAGTAACTGCCTGCTGCTTCACATGCAAGAGTCTCCGATGAGTCTGCAGCTCCCAGCTTTGGCCAGGTAACATCCTGGTCATTGTGGATATTTCTGGAGTGGAAAGATAGAGGGGATTTGTCTCTTTCTCTTTTCCTATCTCTGTACTGCTAATTTTTAAAAAAGGCTTGTTTGTATTGAAAGGTTGATTTTGCCGGGAGAGAAGGATGGAAAGGTCTTCTATCCTTTGACTTACTCTCTAAATGACCGCAATAGCCAAAGTTGAATTGATTCAAAGCTTGGAGCCAGGAATTTTTCAGTCTGCCACATATGCACAAGGTGCTATCCTCTTTCGCTTTTCTAGACCATAAGCCTGCAGATGTATAGGCAGTGGAGCAGCTGGGACATGAACTGGAGCCCATTTGTTATGCTGATACAACATGGTAGAGGATTAGATTGCTGTGCGAGGCCCCTAAAGAAACGCTTCGAGGATCTGGTGTGATGGCTCAGTTGGATAATCCTCACCTTGCTAGCATCGGTTCCCACACGGATGCTGGTTTATGTCCTGGCTGCTCCACTTTCTATCCAACTCCATGCTTATGTCTGGGGAAAACAGTGGAAGATGGCCCAAATCTTAGCAATCCTGCTTTCACATGGGAGACTTGAAAGAAGCTCCTGGCTTCTGGGTTTGGACCGGTTCAGCTCTGGCCGTTGTGGCCATTTGGGGAGTGAACTTGTGGTTGGAAGATTTCTATTTCTGCCTTTCCTTGTTTCTATAAATCAGCCTTCCCAATTAAAAAATTAAAATAAATCTTAAAAAAGAAACTTTTTAGATTAAAGGACTTTTCTGGGTTGAGCATTTAGCCTAGTGAAAGAAGGTTATGATTAAGGTAATAGCATCCCACCCATCATTAGGGCTGTTACCTAGTCCTAGCTCATGGCTATAACCTCCTGCTGATACACTGCACCAACTTGGGAGATCCAGAGAAGCACCTGGCTCCTGGGTTCTGGCTTCGGATTGACTCAGCTCCAGCCATTGTAGCCATCTGGGGAGTGAACCAGGGAATGGAACATTTTTCTGTTTCTCCTTCTCTACATAAATCCGATCTGCTTTTCCATAAACAAAATAACAAATCTTTAAAAATTATTTTTATTTATTTGAAAGGCTAATGGGAGATATATAGATATGGAGATAGCTACAGAAATAGACTAGACAAAAACAGATGTTTTTCATTCACTGCTTACCCAAGATGCCTGCAATCTGGGGCTTGGCAAGCCAAGGCCTAGACTAAGAAGTTTCATTTTATGCTCCCGCATGGATTGCGGTGGTTGGCATATTTCAGCCATCACTTTGCAGTTTCTGAGTGTACGCATTAGGAAGAATCTGATGTAAAGTAGAGTTAGGATTGGAACCAGATGCAAAAATTCTGAGTGGTGACTTTTGTCTGTATACCAAATCCTGATTCTGTTTTGTGTTTATAATGATCCTCATTGGCAACAACATGGAGAAAGTATTGGAATGTGCCAATTGGAAATAGAGGAGAGCCATTTTTATTGGAAAGGCACATCAGATATATGGAAAGGTGAGACAGAGCAAAAGATCTTCCATCTGGTGATTCACCCCCACCCCACATGGCTACAATGACTGGAGCTAAGCCAATCTGAAGTCAGGAGCCAGCAGCTTCTTTTGAGTCTCCATGCAGGTGCAGGTTTCCAAAGATCTGGGCCATCCTCCACTGTTTTCTACGCTATAAGCACATAGCAGAATGGGAATAGCTGGGACATGAACTGATGTCATAAAGGATCCCAGTGTTTGCAATTTAAGGCTTTAGTCAATTGATTACATAATTTCTTTTTTAAAAGACACACTCTTTGTACTTTTTGAGTGACAATGGGGAAGATCAGAAAGAGTAAACTGCCTACTGCTGTTTTATTCCTCAAACTAGCACAACACCCAGTCTTTGGGCAGGACAAAGCTGGGAGTCAGGAATTCTAGGAGGGTCTCCCACATGAGTGTCAGGACCACAGTGTTGGATTATCTTTTGCTGTCTTGCTAAGCATATCAGTGTGAAGCTTGATTAGAAGCATCATTGCAGGGATTCAAATCACCCTGTGATATGGGATGTGAGAGTCCCAAACAACAGATTAAACTGATAATCCCAATCCTGGTTCTTATTTCAAAATGTAGCCAATGAAGGGATTCATTACAGGGCACTTCAGTATCACCCCAGTCCAGATGGGGAGTTTGAATCAGTTGGGATTATTTCATTAGCTCTGGCCAGAGACTATGTCAAGAATGACATATACTATGTGCTGAACAGTGTCCACCCAGAATTTTCATCTTGACATTATCATCACCAGCACATCAGAATGTGACTGCAGTTGCAATGAGGGATTTTAAGGATGTGATGTATTAGAAGGAGGTGTTAGTGTTAGGTGGGCTCCTATGTAGTATGACTGGTATCCTTAAAAGAGGAGAAAATTTGTATCCCCAGAGGGAAATGAAGGAAGAATGTGAAGAAAAGACCATGTGAGTTCATAGAATGTGGCCCCCTGCAAGCCAAGGAGAGATGCCGGAGAATAAAGCAGAAGTGGGTACCTGTCACTCTTGGACTTTCAGCCACCAGAGCTGAGACATTTTGTTATGGCAGCCATATTGACTCAAGTGCAGCATGTGACCCTTCTCTGAGCAGCTGGACATGAGGACAAATGAGCTAAGGATTCTGTGGAAGGATAAATATTTCCTAAAGGGTATCTAAAAAGAGTTGATATTTGGCTTGGTGTTAATAAATTATTTGGACATGCTGTATCCCATGTTGGAGTGGCTTGGCTCTCTGATAATATTAGTCAGGAGGGACCTATGTTGCTTCAATTATTTGGGATAAGACGAAACATGTACCGAGGTCCCTGAGTATTGCTGCCTCTCTACTAAAAATAATACAAGAGTAGGGCAAGTTTCATATAGTAATAAAGTTGCTATACTTGGAGGGGGCTGCATCCTAATTGTAGTAGCTGTGAATTATATTGGCACACCTCCATGTACCTTCTTCCTGCTAGTGTGTATACTGGGTGGGAAAAGAGGATGCCTGAAGCAATTGGGATCATTCTCTTGCATGAAACACTCAGGTTGTGTCCATGGTTCCCAGGTTCAGCCTGGCACAGGTACAGATCTTGCTAGGATTTGGATTGTGAATCAGCAAATTGGAGATTTCTACCCAGCTTCTGAAAGTACAATTAATTAATTAACTAAAAAGTGGAGTAAGAAAAAACAAACTAACAAGCAAACAAAAAATGATCTTACAAACCTGCTGTCTTGCATCTCCCATCTCTCACTTGTCGTGAGACACAGGTTGAAGCCAGGAAGGGTACAGACTTCAAGAGTCAAGGATTTAAGTGACATTGATCTAAGAGCTGCCGGGTCAAGCATGCCTGGAGTCTGTTCCCTAACATTCTCATTTCATGAGGTGGTATGTGCCTTTTCTGTTTCAGCAATCTGCAGATGGAGTTGTCATTATGCTCAGCTGAAAGCTTTCTCACTTGTTCAGGCCTGAGCACTCCAAATGTTAAGGGCATTGGAGGTTGGTACAGGTGGGATGGGGAAAAGATTCAAAAGGAAGTGGAGGTATAGTCAGTGCGTGGAATTGTAGAATAATTGTGGCTAGAAGGGGGTCTAAAAGAGGTTTTGCCTTTTCTGTACAATCACGGATGTTGTTGTGGAAAATCAATGATTTATGCATTCTTTAAGATGAGATGTATCATTATACTAAAGATACAAAAAATTTCATAAATCCATGATAAAAGTACTAAGAGAAATGTACTGAGTTTCTCTTCTTGGTGCTGTTTATATATATATATATTCTGTAACATGTCTGGTAATTTTGTGTAAAGCAGTAATAGAACATTTAAACAGAAAATATTGACTTATTGGCTAAAAAGAAACATTCACACTGTTTTTGGGGCTTTCATTCCACTAGGTTTACAGAAAGCTGTTTGTTAGGTATGTGGTGTCATGAGGAAAAATTGGTCAATTCTATTGTAGCTGAAGGTGGGGTCATGAGAACTAAAGCATAACATCAGCAGGATTAAGACTTCCCAGGGCATTCATACTGATTTATTGCTAATTACTTAAATTTTCCTCGGATCATGGCAAAATGAGAAAATTAAGGACCAAACAGTGGTCTTTGTAGGAAATTCAGCGTATTCAGCTAAATCAATATATAATTTTAAGTGATTCTCTTTTGTGTTAAAGTTTTCTTTTATGGGTGAAGTGATGATAATGGTAGATGTTTAATTTTAAAATGAGTTTACTTTTCAGATAACAAAGACACAAAGAAAACAAAGTAATGCTAACTCCAGGTGGCTTATTCACCTACTTGTATGTTATTTTTGAGACATGTAATAGTCTGTGAGTTTCTGAAATATTGGACCCATGACTTTAGATGACTTTAACATTTATCTCTCAGAGTGTGTGAATTTCAAGAGTTATCACTGTGTAAATGACCTTCCTTGAGTTAACAAGGGCTGTCCCTCCATGGGCATCATGCCCAGGGAGGGTGTGGTGGACACTTGGGTTGGACCCCACTGGGCTTTCTCCATAAAGGGCTCAGCTTCTCATCTCACATCAGAAGCCTCTGCAGAGAGAGCTCCCATCTCCATTCAGCTCCTGTGCGGGAATTGAAGCAAGGAGGCTGTGCAGGTGACAAGGAGGCTGTGACCAGTGCTGGACCAAGTGCTGTGGGAACTCAGTCTGTGAGTTGGGGACTCCCTGTTACAGTTCAGGGGTGCAGCCATGGCGTTGGTCCCAGGGATGTGTGGCACTCACCCAAAGCAAGAGGGTCTGGAGTCTTTGCAGGAGTGCACAGCCTGGGACCAAAGAGGTAAACAAACCAAATATCTACCCAGTGTCCTTCATCTTCCTTCTCTTTAGGTTGCCATGACCCAATTAGGCTTCCTGCTGCTCCTGGTTGTGGCCAGCAGCTGGCACAGTGCAGGTGAGTTGCCCTCCTGTGTGGAGAAGCATCCCAGATCAGCTCTGGTCCTGCAGGGCAGAGCTAGTCCTGGTGCTTCCTGGATCCATCTTTCCCGGGGCACAGGGAGTGCTTAGGGATGCAGAGAGGCTGGTGTGCATGTAGGCTTCATGTTGATTTCTGACTGTCTGTGGGACTGGCTCATAGCACTGGTGCAGCTGAGGGCACTATCTATGTTTTGAGCCTCTGCATGATCCTGTGTGGGCATCAATGAGAAAAAAGTCTCCTTGCTCTTCCCCAGGTCAGTGGTCTTGATCTTCAATTTCCTTGGGATTGGCATGGTAACATTTAGCTGAGGAATGTGTCTTCATGTGTTTCTTTCCCATAACTGGAATGATGATACTTAAAATGGTTTTTCTTTCTTGTTATTTACTTATTTATATTTGAAAAGATTAATTTATTTTTATTGGGAAGGCAGATTTTACAGAGAGAAGGAGAGACAGCGAGGAAGATCTTGCATCTGCTGGTTCATTCTCCAAGTGTCTGCAATGGTTGTAGCTGAACCTGAGCTAAGCTGAGCTGATCCAAAGCCAGGAGCCTCCTTAGGATCTCAAATGTAGGTTTAGGGTCCTAAGGCCTTGAGCTGTCCTCTACTGCTTCTCAGGCTACAAGTAGGAAGCGGGATGGGTAGTGGAGCTGCAGGGGCAGAAATACATATAGTATCTTGGTAAGGCATGTATTTATCAACTAGGCTATCACTCTGGGCCAATTTATTTATTTATTTTTAAAGAAGACAATTTAAAAAAGATATTTTTTCACCTGAACTTCACAAAACACTCTTTCTTAGCTTTGAATAATGAGGAAACTGAGGCTTTGGTATGTGAAGTTCACTTCCGCAGACACTCAAGGGTGAGGGCTGTGTTCCATCCGGGTGAACTCAGCTGCCTTGCAGTATGGGGGTGTTCTCATTCCTCTGGACGTTCATAGCAGTTTGCAGAGTGGGATTCACAGACCAGGCTCTTCCTTCTCTGCCTCTGCTGGACTCCTAGCTGTTGTCTCCTTACTCCCTACCTCCTCACCCAGGGTCAGCTTCAGTAGGCTACTTTTTTTTCTGCTATAAGCTAGATTATAATTTAGCTTATTTTTCCTCGTTTGGACATGATGCCCTCCAATTCCATGTGCAGTTTTCTTCTCTTTCTTCCTACAGATATATGTTGTGCATTTTCTCAGGACACGGTTAGTTGTTTCCTGGACAAGATGTTCTGTTTTGACTCTGAGATCTCATCCCTACTACCCCTTTCTCCATTATGGCCTGTTCTTTCCCATGTCACATACTTTGTCTTGCAAGGGCCAACATGATTAGCTCTTATCATCTGTTCTTCTCAATAGAGTTCTATTGACTGTTCTGTAATCCCCTTAGAGGCAATTCTTTGGGGATGCTGAATGTG
The DNA here is from genome assembly GCF_017591425.1 of Ochotona curzoniae. Taxonomy (NCBI): domain Eukaryota; kingdom Metazoa; phylum Chordata; class Mammalia; order Lagomorpha; family Ochotonidae; genus Ochotona; species Ochotona curzoniae. Next base: position 19,355 of record NW_024465977.1, on the reverse strand, counting down.
TCGGAATGGCCAATGTCTAGGGCAGGGAGTATCGCAGTTGGTGGTGGCATGGAGGGGATGTGCATAAAGCCTGCTGGGCGAGATGGGGGGAGATTTGCTGAATGGATCTGATCTGGGTCTCTCAGAGCTGTAGACTGCAGGCACAGAATGGGCTCTGCTGTGGGAGTGGAACGGGTGTGGGATTCAGGACAATGGGGCATGAGGGTTTATGTCAAAATGCAGAAATAACCAAACTCTGCTTGTTCTGCAGCTGTTAACTATACAGATCCCATGAGACACACCTGTTCTTATTCTCCAACTCTGCCCAGAAGCTGCAAGGAAATCAAACAGAATTGCCCTGCATCCCGTGGTGAGTGATGAGCCAGCCAGCCAGAACTAGTCAAGTGCTTAGGCTTCGCAGAATGTACCCTTTTTAAAAAAAATTTCTTGTAAAGACCTTTCAGTATTATACATATAAATACTCATTAAATTTAAGTATATTCAACCAGCATTTTTGATTTTTAATAAAAGATAAAATATGTATGCAAATAAATGTAGGAAAACATTTTGCAGTTGACAGGTTTGATTGCAAGTCAATGTCTTTAATGCCTTCAGAAGGCTGCATCTCCAGGACATTGTCATTTCCCAGAGTGGATAGCTAAATGTAGTGCCCAAAAGCACTTCCTGCATGTTCTGCCTGCTCTCAGTTTGTGACTCTGCGAGGCTCTGGTTGATTCTCTCTACAGATGGCCTGTATTTCCTCTGCACTGAGAATGGAGTCATCTACCAGACCTTCTGTGACATGACCTCTGGGGGTGGTGGCTGGACCCTGGTGGCCAGTGTGCATGAGAACAACATGGGTGGGAAGTGCACGCAGGGTGATCGGTGGTCCAGTCAGCAGGGCAACAGGGCAGACTACCCAGAGGGGGACGGCAACTGGGCGAATTACAACACCTTTGGGTCTGCAGAGGCAGCAACAAGTGATGACTACAAGGTTGGTACAATGCCCTCTTTTCTGTCTCTTGTGTGAGAATGAGGAGTTGAGTTGATGACACCACAAGTAAGCTTAGGATGAGCCTGAAAGCTTGCGAAGTACTTACATGTCTTGAAGCACAACTTCTCCCCAACAAGGCCATGAGGAAGGGAGGGATATATGAGGAATCTTTGTGTGCTGGAAGTGGGGTGTCTGAGGCTGCTGTCACTTGCCTGGCTGAGCCAGTGCTGTGACCTCAGTCAGGTCTGCAGTGGCTCAGTGGAACTTTGTGGTCTGGTCAGGCTTAGTGTCTGTTACTCTACAGAACCCCGGCTACTACGACATCCAAGCCCAGGACCTGGAAATCTGGCACGTGCCCAACAAGACGCCCCTAAAGCAGTGGAGGACACGCTCCCTGCTGAGGTACCGCACCAACACTGGTTTCCTCCAGAATCTGGGACACAATCTGTTCGGCCTCTACAAGGTACGCTGGGCTGTTGGGTTTGGGCACATTCTTTGATAAACAGAGAGCCATGTGTTTGGAGGGAGCAGGTCTGAAATGTGGGTGGCTGATGATCTCTTACTGCCTCTGTTTGGCTGATTCTCCTACTTCAGGATTCCTGTGAACCCATGTCCTTTTCCTCACTGAAAAGCTGATTCAGACAATGTCAGAGGGCCAGGGAGATGGAGAGTGTGAAAGAAAGAGGGACATGGAGTTTGGGTCATTGTGGAGACACAGCTCTGGGGAGAAAGGATTGACTATTACTGAGATTGGTTTGTGGATAATGAGTTAGCTTGAAGAAATTCCTCCCTCTCCATAGTTTGACATCGGCTCTACTCTCCTCACATAACCTCTCTTTTGCCTCTGCAGAGATATCCAGTGAAATATGGAAGAGGGAAGTGTTGGACTGACAACGGCCCAGTGTCACCTGTGGTGTATGACTTTGGTGATGCCCGAAAAACTGCCTCTTATTATTCACCCATTGGCCAGAGTGAGTCTCATTATAAATCCTGACTTTCTTTCATGAAGAAATTTTGACAACACTTAATTATTGCTTGTATTTGTTGGGCAGTTACAGTAGTAACACACTCTTCTTGGGTTCTTTACATGGTCTTGCATCATTAGCTTAATTAGAATGTAAAGTTAGATTTCCAGTTATTGCCTTTTTGGAATACTTGAATCCAAGTTTTGAAAAATTCAGTAAGCTAGTTTGCCTCTTGTAAGAGTTAATAAAAGGTATAGAGTAATGTTGCTAGGATATAAAAACTGACAATGTTGTGAGAGAATTTAGTTTCTGTCGTGAGAAGAGTTATCAGCGATCATAAGACAAGCATTTTTAATACAATTAACTAGCATATGTGAAGTCTTTCTGTGTGAATGAGGGCAGGTGTGGTGGACATAATCCACACCTGCCAATTGGAGACGAGTGAGGTGAGCAGCAGGTGGCCACTCCTGCTCGTTGCTCATCCCTGCTGGACCTTTTGTTGTATTACGTGATCTTTTTCATTTCTACCCTAGATCCTAGGCAAAGGAGTATCCTTTTGTAATCCCCAGTATTAGTTCTGTGCTCCCAGATGGAGAGCCATTCCCCATAGGGACAAGTTCATGGTAGGCATGCATGAACCACTGGGAACAGACAGAAGTACTGGGCTCTGCTACACATGGAAGTTTGCTGCAGCCTCTGTTCTGGGCTTAGGGAATCTCTAGGAATCTGGATAGGTGAAACAGAAGCTGTTTCTAGTCATCTCTTTGAGCAAAACTGTTTCTTTTGTCTTATTTATTGCAGAGGAATTTGCTCCTGGATTTGTCCAGTTCAGGGTGTTTAACAATGAGAGAGCAGTGAATGCACTATGTGCTGGGATGAAAGTCACTGGCTGCAACACTGAGCATGTGAGTGTTTTGGGAGATCACTGTCCTGTGCTTGTGTGTGCAGGAGGTGATTTTGTTTCTGTGTGTGCGTGTGTGCTTATATTTCTGTTTTATACGTAGGTCTGTCTGTGCGTGTGTGTATCTGTGTGTTTTGTGTTTGTATCTATTTTACCCTATAGCAGTGCTTGTACCTGTCTGTGTCTATGTCTGTATAAGCCTATTTACTTTATCTTTTTTAGGATTTACTTTTTCTGAGCTTGGTGCTATAGTCTAGTGGCTTAAGCCTTCGACTTGCCTCTGCTGGGATCCCATCTGGGTACCTGTTAGTGTCCTGGCTATATCATTTCCCATCCAGCTCCCTGCTTGTGGCCTGGGAAAGCAGTAGAGGGCGGCCAAAGCATTGGGACCCTGAACCCACATGGGAGACCTGGAGGAAATTCCTGGCACCTGGTTTTGGACTGTCTTAAGTCTGGCCATTTTGGCCACTTGGGGAATGAATCAGCCAACTGAATATTTTTCTGAATCTCCATCTCTTGGTAAATCTACTTTTCCAATAAAAACAATCTTAATAAAAAGATCTTTTTATTTTTATTGGACATGTAGATTTACAGAGAGGAGACACATAGAGAAAGATCTTCTATGTGCTGCTTCACTCTCCAAATGGTTACAATGGCCTGAGCTGATCGATCCGAGGCCAGGATCCTCTTCTGGGTCTCCTCTGTGGGTCCTGGGTCCCAAGGCACTGGACCCTTCTCTGCTGATTTTCCAGGCTGCCAGCACGGAGTTGGATGGGAAGTGATGCAGTTGGGACTCATGTCAATGCCCATACCGGATACTGGCACTCGGAAGTGGGGAATTAGCCAGTTGAGCCATTGCACCAACAGAAATGTATTTATTAATGTGTGTACCTACATGTATTTCTCCAAATTTGTCTGTCTTTGAGTCAGGCTTTTTTTTTTTAATGAATGTGTGTGAATGTGTCTGAGGTGTAGTTGTGTTAGTGTGTGTCCCTGTGTCTCTGCTTTTGCTCTCATTCCCATTTTTCCCTTGATAGTGTCATATGTACAAACTTTGATGCTTAATGATTTCTTTATTTTCATTTCAAGCGCATTTTTTTTAATAAGAGAGAAGAACAGATGGAGAGAGAAGTCTTCCATGCTGTGGTTCATTTCTCAAATGGTTGCAATGGTTAGAGCTAAGCTGATCTGAAGCTGGGGGCCAGGATCTTTTTCTGGGTCTCCCATGTGTGTGGAGGGTCTGAAGGACTTGGGTCATCCTTTGTTGCTTTCCCAGATCTCAGGAAGGCTGAATCAAAAATGGAGCAGCAGAGACATGGATCACACCCATATGGGATGCTGGCACCACAGGGCAGAGGATTAGCTTGGTGCACCACTGTGCTGGCCCTGAACATAATTTATTTCAATGGAGTTCAGTTAATCAGCGTTTTCATCTTTTGTGCATTTTTTGTTTCCTTCGAGATGTATTTATCTATATTCAGGTCATGAAGATATTAATGATTTAGAATATTGACTCCTAGACACTATATTTTTGTGGTTTTTTTCCAATTAAGGAGGAGAGAGAGCCATCTCCATGTCCTCTCTCAGCTATCATTGTGTCCATTTTCCAGCCACAATGGGTCCTGTGTTCTCACAGAAGATCCTCCAAATGATGATGCAGAGGATGAAACTGGGTGGGCACTGGTAGTGGGTTGGAATAGTTGTCTTCATTTTTTTATAACAAACATTTCTTATGTTGGCTTCCCTAGCTGCTTAGATGGTTAGTGAATGCATGTTTGCTTAGTTTGTTAACTGCACTGATCCTGAGAAATGCATGCCTAGAACACCTAGAAGGTGCTGGATAGTTGAGATGCAGAGTTGACCTAGTCATCTTGAGGAGTTCAGGTTGAGTAGGGCACAGAGATAAATGCTAAATCACAGTGTCGTGCAGTGTAGCAGAAGTACAGACAAGGGGCTCTGGCACACACAGGAGCTCCTGCCTGCAATGATGACAAGCATTGATTACTTAAGGAAGGTGGAATTTGTGTGAGGTTCAAAACATGTCTAGAGTTCAACAAGTGCAAGGGGCGGAGAAGTACATTTATTAGTAGATGACTAACATGTTCATAGTCCTGGCTGTATGATGCAACCAGGCGTGTTCAGTGGGCAGCAAGATGTTTATAAATGTTTGATAATGGGCAGATCAGGGAGCTGATGACATAAAAAACATACAGGAATCAGGGCATGGAGGGGCTTGTGTCTTATGTCAAGGGTATTGTGAGTAACAAGAAAATCTAAGCTGGTCTGTTTGGGTTTTGCTAAGATAATGTGTGTGGAAGATACATATTCAAATCAGGTGACATTAGGGGCTAGAGAACTTGAATTAGGTGTAAATCCTATTTATAAGAGGAAGCATCTGTCCATGGTGTTCTTGAGTGAACATGAATGGGTTCCAGAGATACACACATGATGAATTTAACTTTTTGATATCCAGGCGATTTCTGGGAATTAGATATGTAGAGCATGAAAAACATTTTGAGGTTTGTTTTGGTAACAGTATTTTCAATGAAGTTGGAATGTAGATAAATCAGGGAAAGTAGTGATTCTTTTTTCTTTTAAGTCGAGAAACATTTGAGATGTCTATGTAGACACATCTCAGTGTTGATTGCTTATGGAATCCTCAAGCATAATAACTACTTGGGCAGTAAAGAGAGATTTGTGACTCAGCATTGTGTGGGTAACACTTTAGATTGTACAAGATGTGTCCCCACAACAGAGAAATTGAGGTATAGACTGAGCATTGTGTGTTTAGGGCATGTGCAGAGAGCAAAAGCCCATTGCTGAGTCTAAGAATCCATACTCTGAAGGATAGGATGAGGGTCCAGCCTGTGGCACAGTGTGTCAATCTACTGCTTGTGACAGCTGCATCCTACATTCGAGTGCCTTGTTGGAATCCTGGTTGCTTTGCTTCCAATTTAGCTTCCTGCTGATATTACCAAGAAGCTCAGGTACTTTAGTCCCTGCCAGCATGCGGTAAACAAATGTGAAGTTCCTGGCTCCTGACTTCAGATTGGTCCAGTCTTGGGTTCTTGCAGTCATTTGGGATGTGAATCAGCAGCCAGAAGATCTCTGTCTCTCTCTGATTCTATCTTTGTCATGCTATCTTTCAAGTAAATAAACAACATTTTTATTTTGTGTTTTAAAAAGTTCAAAAGAAGTAAGAAACAGATCTTGAGTTCTTACCAATTGTATGTGATGGAGTGAATAAAGAGAAGTAGATTCAGAACAAAGATTCCAGGGGACTTGACCATTAAGAGCCTGCTGGTGTCCACAGCCAATCAAATCCCTCCCTGTGTTCCTTCTTTGTGTTCCCAGCACTGCATTGGTGGAGGAGGATACTTCCCAGAGCGCAATCCAGTGCAGTGTGGGGATTTCTCCTCCTTTGACTGGGATGGATATGGAACCCATCGGGGTTCCAGCAACAGTCGGGCGATCACCGAGGCAGCTGTGCTCCTATTCTACAGATGAGAGCTCTGCAGTGTGAGACCAGGATTCTGTGGTTAAATCAGTGTCAGAGATAGAGGATCTTGATTGGTAATAAGGAGAGATCAATAAAATGCTTCAATGTATGTCTTGTCTGGTTTGAGATCTTTTTTATATGTCGGCTGCCAATTTGACAGACACATTAAAGAATATGTGTTGTTCCGTGAGCTCCACCACACACATTCTGGGTTTGAAATTTCCTGTCCCAAATATGACAGCAGTAGCAGTGTGGCGGCTGTAGGGGGTGCCCCTGCCAGGTCGGACCCAATGCTGGGGACTCATGCCAAAGACACTGCCGCAAGGCAGTGAACGAGTCCTCGGCCTCCGCCAGGGCGGCCAGTGCACCAAGTGGTGTCAGGCTTTGGCTGCTGGCCGCCCGGCAGGGCGAACTCTGGGGTTTTTAATATATGTAGTTGCTGTCTGGGGACACTCATGACTAAGGCCAGTTTGAGTGTAGGTGAGAAGTGAATTTTGGGTGATTCTCAGTGACAGGGTCAGGAAAGATTCAGGCATGCATGGGGACCAAGACCTGGCGGTTTGGAGGGAAGTGTCCAGAAGATAATTTGAGTTAGACAGATGCAACAGCTCAATTAGGAATGCAGAGATGGGCTATTAGCAGAGAACATCACTGATCACCACACACTAGCCCACACCAAAGCTATGGATGGGGGGCCTCTTTGGCAGTGTTGGGTACCATTACCAGACTGAGTGGTGGAGTTGTGGAATGGTCACATTTGAAGGATCAAGACACTATCCAGCACACGAGAGAACTTGGGCTGGGGGTAGACTCTGTGGGGTTGTGTGGGCCCAACCCTTTGGAATACAAGTCACCCTGGTTAGCTCGTAAGCTGGGGTTGCAATGGTTTAAGCTAAGTGTGGCCATGCCACCTGCCATATCTCATGGGTAAAGGAACCCACAACAGTCAGGGTAGGTCAAGGCAGCAGCACCCAAATGTGCATCCTTAAACAAGATGTGGGGTGGGCTGGGCTGCCACTGGAAGGGGGCAGAATTGGCAAGGCTGAACAAACCTTAACTCACAAGAAACAACAGAAATCAGGTTGGAACACAGCTCATGCCATGTAGGTCCTTGCACATACTGATCTGCGTGAGGCAGAGGCACTAAGCCACAGCATCCAAGGGGCCAGGACAAGTGAGGGGCTCTGCCAAGTGGAGACAGAACAACCACTGGCCTGCGCATGATCTATGGCTGGGAATAGGCCAGGTTGGGGAACTAAGGGGACACCCTAGCTGGGTTGAGTTTCTCACCAAGGAGCGCATGGGCTGGAACTGAGACTATTCTAATCAGGATACGATTCTAATCTCACTTGGCACAACTGTGGACTGGGACTGGAAGCACCAAGCCAGGCCAGATTCCAACACCATCTGATGCTCTGGAGGACTGGGGAGACATGTGTGACAGACTAGGCTGGGTCTCAGCCCTTACTGAACCATGTGTAAGCTGTGTGGGGGTATGGAAGAGCTGTGGCTGGATTGAAACATCCAACAGTGAGAACCAGATTGGGTTGAAGGCTAGTCAGGAAAAGCCACTGTTCCTACTAGGACAGGAGGTGAACTGAGTAGGGCTGGCTCATGGACCCACTGGTATGCACGAAAACTGGCATTGGGAGAGGTTCTGTTGGAGGAGCCTGGGTAACTTCTCTGGCAGGACACAGTCCCCTGCAGGTAAGCGCAAGAAGCACAATAGGGAACAACCCAGAACAGGCAATGGAAATTATCCCATGGGCATACAAATGGCATAGGTTGGAGGCAGACCAGGCTGAACCTGTTCACATTACCTACTGGTGAATCTGAGCACCAGAACAGAGTGTGGGTTGAGCCAGGTTTGGTTGCAACACATACCAGTACCCAACTAGTAATGCCAAGGTGAGATGAGCCATACCAGATGTGATTGCAGCGCCCAAACAGCACACGCAATAATCAGGGGGAGGAGGCAAAGCCAACAGGGGAACGTGGACTCCCTTGCTGGACAACTACTTCCATTGGAAAGTGTGAGTTGGGATGGGGGCAGTTCAGACTAGGCAAGGCTATACCACCTGTGGGCCTCATGGTGAGCTGACTGTTCTGACTGTTGCAAGCAAAAGTTAGAGTGTTTGGGCTTAGCCACAGCATTAGCTGGTAGAAGCTGGCACTGGAAGCTAATTCTGTCAAGTCAAATGCCAGAACCACCTGGAGACTGCATAATCTGGGAGTGGGTATGGCCTAGTAGGGAAATAGTGGGCACCTCCCTCGGAGTTACCACCCTCACTGGACAGCACGAAAACCAGGATAGGGGCAGGGGTGGCTAGACAGAAAGGCACCTGCCAGAAGGTGTATGGGCTGGATAGTAGGTTGGTTGGGTTGAACTAGGCTTCAATGTCCATTGATGTGTGCGAGAGCTAAATGGGATGTGGGACAGACTGGACAAGCCTGCGGTACATACTGGCAAGCATGGGAACCAGGGCAGGGGGCAGAACTGGTAGGGGTTTTGGGGAGTCACCCCAACTAGGCTGCAGCTCCAACTGGTTTGCATGAGGACCGAGTATGAAGTGGGTAGGATCGAGCTGGACTACAACACCTGTTGGTTCACGAGGATGACGGGGCTGGAAACAGAACGGACCCAGCAGATGCAAAGACCAGCATGTGCATAAGCTGATTGGTGTGACGGATGGTGTTGGAGTCTGTACTAGCAAACTGACACGAGAATCAGATCTAGGATCATCTCAGATGAAGTTTCTTTGGATATCCTTCCAACTGAACTGCTGATCTTGGAACCCCAACCATCAAGAGGCTGTCAGCCAGTGGACTCTGAATAGGTTTCATTGTGGTTGGGACTGTGAGACTGGCAGCAATCCAGAAATGATGAACTATCCGGACTGTTTGAGCAGGACCCTTGGAGCAGGCCTTTTGTTGGGGATCTGGGATGGGTGGGAGGTTGGGTGGGACTTTTCCCTTTGTTACTCCCCTAACCCCAGATACAGGGAAAAATTATTTTATTAGTGTGGAAATGATGATATTACCCACTTTCACCCTGTAGCCCTTGACCCTTTGTACGCTAATCAATTAGGATTATTAAAATAAAAAAAATAATTAAAAAAATATGACAGCAGTCTAGAAAACTTTGAATTTGATTTAGGGAAGGGAAAAAACTTCTTGCTAATTCTCCATGATGCATTCTTATTAGCTAATATATGCATAACATGAATAACTTAAGGCCGATATGAATACATGTTAAATTATAACAAAAACAGGAAGCACAGGACAAACCTAGTCATTCCTTAGAATGTTGGAAGAGTCTCCTAGGGTGGATGTAACTGGCTTATCTGGAATCCCATCTTACCTGGTTTCTCCACAGGAGAGCCAACAATGAGTGACTCATCCATCCCAAAGTGTTATTGACCATAGCAGTATTGACTCTGAGAAGAAATCAGGTATGTCACACTGTTCAAGGTGTAAATTTCGCATTATTTAAAAAATATTTTTATTTTAACTTCTTTTTAAAATTATTATCATTATTCTATGACACAGTCCCATAGACCCTGGGATTTCCCCTTCCATCCACCAAATACTCCTAAATCATTACTGTAGTATAGCTCTTCGTAAGCAGTCATATGTTCATCTTGCAGGCATGGATAGTGTCAGAGAGTCTAGCATTCTATTGTCAAGATACAGCTAATAGGTTCATTAGTTTTCCATCTTTGATCTGGAAGTAAAGATGCACACTGCACTGCATCCTCACATCTGGATATTGTAGTCTCCATCACACATTCACCTCACATCGCTCTTAAATGAAATGTGACAATAAAAATCAGCAACAGGAAGAAAAACAGAAATTTACAACACCATGAATTTTTCAAGAGGTTTTTATAGTTCAGCAGTCCTGAATTGTTGGCGATTCCGCCCCTCCAGTCCTGATGCAATCTCTCCTGAATCCACGGACTGCTATAGTCCACCTAGTGTCTCTGTCTGCCCTATCTTCACTGCCAACGATTGGCTGGGGTAGTTGATCAATTTGTTCTGTCCTCCATCTTCTGCCATGGTAGCAGGTGTCCTCTGGAGGCTCCATGTACTGCCACATCCTTCATGTACATTTGGATATGCTTTCCTCTCCTCCATCTGAGCCACTGAGGAGGCCCAGCTTTGACACATCCACTCCCACAGTCGGCTAATGGAACCTGCACTTCTCTCCGTGGTTAGGGTTCTGAGTCCAGCAATTCAGGTGGTAGGGAATCGCCAAAGAAGCCTCATCTGAGGACATCCCAGACCTGATTCTTGTGTGTGTTTATCAATACAAGGTCCAGCACAGTCTGTCACCCAATCAGCATCCGCACACACTGGTAGTTGCACCTGCTGGGTCAGTTCTGTCTCCAACCCGTGTTTTACGCAACTCAATGAATGTTGGAACCCAGCCCAATCCTGCCTATCACATACTTGGCCTTCATGAAACCAATGGAGGCTGTAGTCTAGTTGGAGAGACACACAAAACCCCCTTCCAGACCCTGGTTCCCACGTTTGCCAGTACGTACAGCAGACTGGTCCCCTCTGTCCCACATCCCATTTAGCTCTTGTACATGTTGATGGGCATTGAAGTCAAGTTCATCACAATCAACCCCACTATCCAGTCCACACTGGTGTCAGCAGGTGCCACCATCTGTCTAAGCCATGCCTGTACCTGACAGAATTTGGCTCCTGTGGCAGCATCTGCCAGCTGATGCTGTGGCAAAGCCCAATCAATCCACACCGACACTGCTTATGCATGTACCTGAAGGTACAGTCAACCTAGCCTGGTTTTTCCCTGATCCAGTTCACATGTAGGCCATTGGATGTAGCCCCACCAGGCCTAATCTGCCCCCATCCCAGCTCTCATGCTCACCAGTGGGAGTGGTGGCCCAACAGGGGTGCCCTCGCAGCACCCTCACTGAGGCCATTCCCACCATCCCCTCGGGTTGCACATGTGCTGGTCGGGTGACACAATCCAGTCTAGCATAGTCCCCTCACTTTGGCATTTGCCAGTGGGTGCTGTAGCCTGGTCAGGCTAGGCCCATGCCCAATTCCAACTCACACTGGTAGGGGCTATAGCCTAGCCCAGCCCTGCCAGGCCTCAATCCCGGCCCACATGTGGACTGGCTGGTATTACGCCCTGATCTGGCCTGATCCATGCTGCATTCTGACACTTGGATTCACCAGTTGGTGATATGGACAGACTGAGCCTGGCCTGCCCCTGACCTGCATCAAATGTATGCTGGTGGGTACCGTATTTTGGCCTGGTCTGGGCTGCTCCCCGTCTTGGTTTTTGCACTCATGTGCAGGGAGTGTGTCCCGACAGAGGAGTTCCTCAGGCTTCTCAATCCAGATCTCTCCCAATACCAGATCTCATGCACACCAGTGGGTCTATGGACCAGCCCTACTCAGTCTACCTCTGGACATAGCAGGATCAGTGGCCTTTCCTCACTGGCCCTCACCCATTCCAGTTCTTGCTGTTGGGTGCTACTGGCCAGCCAAGCCTGATCCATACCCAGATACAGCTCACACATGGGTCAGCAGGGCAGAGACCTGGCCTAGCCCATCTTATACCTACCCTGGTTTTCAAGAGCACCAGTGGGTGTTGGATTCTAGCCCAGTCTGGCACATCCCAAATCCAGCGCACATGTATTCTGAGGGATTCTACAGCTATATCCAGGCCAGATTGCAGCCCCCCCCCCCCAACGCTGGCCCTTGTACTCTCCAAAGGGGATCACAGCCTGGCTAGGGTGTCTCCTTTGCTCCCCAGCCAGGCCTGCTCCCCTTCACAGATTTCACACGTGCCAGTAGTTGTTCTGACCTGGCCTGGCATAGCCCCCATCTGTCTTAAACTTTGCCTTTGGATGCTGTAACATGGCCTGATATTGCCAGCCCCTAGTCTCAACTCTTGCTGGCAGGTGCTGCAACCTGGCTTGCTCACACACCAAAACCAACTCACGCACTTGTCAATGAGTGGGGCTACCTTGCCCCGGCTTATCTGGCCCCTAGATTTGGAACACATGTTCACCAGTTGGAGCTATGGTCCAGTAGGGCAGTCTCCCAGGTTCCCCATTCAGCCCATTCCCAGACCCAGATTTCACATGCTCCAACAGTTGCTAGGCCCTTGCCTGGCATAGCCTGCCACTCCATCTTAACCTTTGTACGAGCTGGTGGATATTGTGAGCCTGCCTGCCCTACACCCTGTTTTAGGATGCACATGCAGGTGCTTCAGCTTGGACCTGCCCAGACTATTCTTAGCTCCAGTTCCTGTGAGTGTTGGCAGGTTCCATGTTCACTCCTAGTTGAGCCGGTCACCACCCCAACTCTTCAGCTAACCAGCAGGACTTGTATTTCCATAGGGTTGGACCCACTTATCCCCCAAAGAGTCTACGCTCGGGCCTGATTTTCTCGCTTGCTGGTTAGTGTCATGTCCCTGCTTAATGTGACATGTTCCCTATTCTGACAATCAGGTACTGGGATCTAGCTCTGCTGGACAGGCCTCCAGGCATAGCTTTTGTGTGGTATGGCGTGTGGTGGTCAGTTATGCTCTGCACTAACAAGCTCATCTCAGGACTCCCATGTGGGCTGGTGAATCAGTCTGGCCCATACAGATCTTCCAATCTCTCCCCTCCATACCACCAGGTCCCAGTCCCCTCACTCACCAGCCAGTACAGTGGCCATGTGGCTAGGTGTCCCTCAGGATTCATTCCTAACTTGCACATATGGTGTCCTCATCCATGGATGTCCCTAGGAAATATTTTGTCACCCCTAAGTGCCCAGAGCTCATTGGCTGGTGGCCTGCAGGCAAAGTACGGCTCCTGATGGGCACAATGGCTGCCCATGCAATACAGATGGTGCTGGCTCTTTAAAATACGGCTGGGGGTGAGCTGCTTCCTTCACTCATTGTGACCCGATTGTTGTATTCTTAAAACCTCATCATCACTATTTTGTCAATTACTCCTGATAGATTAGAATATTTGTTCCATGCCAGAGGCTAGCTCCAGCTGAGTTTGGTGCTGGAAAAGGATGTGTGGATTCGGTGAGGAAAAGAGACATAGACACAGTCACCGGGTGCCCTCTACCAACAGCTCAAAAAGCTGTCTTGGGCCCAGCAAGTGGTCTAGCAGCTTAAGTTCTCGCCTTGAATGTGCCGGGATCCCATATGGGCACCGGTTCTAATCCCGGCAGCTCCACTTCCCATCCAGCTCCTTGCTTGTGGCCTGGGAAAGCAGTCGAGGATGGCCTAAAGCTTTGGGACCCTGAACCCATGTGGGATACCTGGAAGAAGTTCCTCTATCCTGGCTTCAGATAGGCAAAGCATTGGCCGTTGCGGTCACTTGAGGAGTGAGTCATCGGACGGAAGATCTTCCTCTCTGTCTCTCCCCCTCTCTGTATATCTGACTTTCCAATAAATAAATAAATCTTGAAAAAAAACTGTCTTATTTTTTCATTTGCTCAGACACATCACAGACTACTGCAAAAACATTTAATTGTTCTATTTTTCCTTCATGACTAAGCAGGTGATATTAAAATAATTCTGCAAAATACTGTATTCAAGCCATTATTTATTCTTCAGTAGTAGCCATTGGGTGACAGCCAGGACTCCAAGGCCAAGGCACCTGTGATGACCTACTAATCAGTAATACATCCCTACTACATTTCTACTTCTATTTTTAATTAATTAAATAATTAAAAAATAATCTGACTTAGTTGGTACATAGGGTCAAGGGCTACAGCCTACTACATTTCTATTTCTACAACTTACCTATCACTTAATGGGAGAAATATGTTACAAGAAAAAACACTTCTATATTTAAAACTGATCTGTCACATAACAAGAAAAACATCTGAGAAAAACAAAAAATTCAAAGTAAAAGTTTTAAACATTAAATCTCTCTAAAACTACAGGCTTCACAACCCCATAAGCAATCAAACAATAATTAAAGGTGTATTCCTATACCATTAATAAAAGCATTCTTTAATTCCTCTAGCCAAAAATCATAAAAGCAGCTGAAACAGATACATTTTCCATATTTCAAAGCATTGCAATGATAGGCTAGCTTTTAAGGTCACAGTAACTGTATTACCATAATAGTTTCCTCTCGTACCCCTATTACCTTCACTAAATCTTAGAGTACTTACCAACCAATTTCCCAAAAGGTGTGCTACATATCTGGGCCAGATTCCAGGGCAATAGTTAAACACACAATAAGGTATCCAAAAACAGCATGGACTTAACCATATTCCTGTGTGCAGCCCAGACCAGATCAGGTTATGGTACCCATGGGCTTACCTTTGGCACAGAATTACTGTTACAATACCCACAGAATACCTTTTGGGGCAATTCAGACTGGGCCAGTTTATATCACTCACTGCAAATCTGAGAGCCAGAATGGTGTGTGGATCATGCTGGGTTGGTCTGCAATACCAGTCAATCCACATTAGGACTGGGACTGGGGGCTGGCTGGGCTGGCTGGGCTGGCTGGGCTGGCTGGGCTGGCTAGGCTATAGTCCCCACCAATGTGAGCTGGAATTAGGGGTGAGTTGGGCTGGACTAGGCTGCAGCACCCATTGGCAAATGCTGAGATGAGGTGGGCCATGCCAGACTGGGCCAAAGTACCCAACCAGCACACGTGAGACCAAGGGAAGAGCAGGTTAACCCAGTAGCTCCCCTGCTGGGACACTTTTCCTGCTGGTGAGCAGGAGAGCTGGGATTGGGAGCAGAACAGGCCAGGGAGGGCTACAACACCTGTTGGCATGCATGTAAGCTGGATTGTTGACAAGCCATGCTAGGCAGACTATACCTACTGCTACATGCATAAGCCGGAGTGGGTGAGGGTTGGTTGGGCTTTGCCATAGCATCAGCTAGCAGATGCTACCACGGTGGTGGGGGTGGGGTGGGGAGGAAACCTCTGTCGAGCTAAACTGCAGTACCACCTGGAGAGTGCAAGATCTGGGAGTAGAAGTGAACTCATTAGGGAAATAGCGGGCACCTCCTTCTTGGGTTACCACTCCATCTGGTGAGCATGAGAACCAGGACTGGGACAGGTATGGTTAGATAGAGAATGGGACCTGCCAGCACATGTTTGTGTTGGATAGTGGGGCTAGTTTGGTTGAACTAGGCTTTTTTTAATAAGATTTATTTTTATTATTTTTTTTATTAGAAGGGCGGATATACAGAGAGGAGAGACAGAGAGGAAGATCTTCCATCCGATGATTCACTCCCCAAGTGAGCGCAACGGTCAATGCTATGCCGATCCGAAGCCAGGAGCTTCTTCCGGGTCTCCCACGCGGGTGCAGGGTCCCAAGTCCTCGGGCCGTCCTCAACTGCTTTCCTGGGCCACAGGCAGGGAGCTGGAAGGGAAGCGGGGCTGCCGGGATAGGACTGGCGCCCATATGGGAACCCCGGGCGTGCAAGGCGAGGACCTTAAGCACTTGCGCCACCGCACCGGGCCCGGTTGAACTAGGCTTTAATGAACATTGACACATATGAGTGGGACAGACTGGACTGATTTGCTGTATATACTGTTAAGTGCAGGAACTATGGCAGGGGTGGGCCTGGCGGGGGTTATTACGGGTCATTTCGACTAGGTTACAACTCCCACTGGTTTATGTGGGGCCAAGTGTGCAGTGGGCAGGCTTGGACTGGACTGCAACACCCATTAGTTTGCATAGAAGACAGGGCTGGAGATAACTGATCCAGCAATTGCAACTAACAGTGTGCACATAGGCTGATTTGGGCTATGGACTGTGCCAGACCCTGTATTGGCATGTATACACAAGAATCAGGTCTGGAGTCACCTCACGTGAAGTTTCTTTGGGGATCCCCCACACTGAAACACTGGACTTAGAACTCCTACCATGAAGAGAAGTGCAGATTCCACAGTTTGACCCTGGAATGCATCTGTCAGAGCTGGAACTCTTCATTGGCTTAGATGGAGAGGTGGATAATATATCTGGATGCACATGGAGGATATGGCAGCACACTGGAGCCTGCAGAGGACACCTGGTATCATAACAGAGAACAGAGGACAGAACCACTTGAGCAGGACCCTTGGAGCATGTTCCACATCAGGGACTCTGGGATGGTTAGAAGGTTGGGTGTGGCTTCTCTCCTTATCTCTCCCCTTCTCCCAGATACAGAAACGAAAGTAGAGAATGTGAAAACAATTTTCTCTTCCACTTTCCTCTAGTCCTTGACCCTTTACATCCTAATCAAATATGTAAAACTTTCAAAAATAAAATTACTTCAATTAAAAAAATAAAGTGTGCATGAGCTGGTTGGGCTCTGAAAAAAATGTGTTTGAATACTATAGAAATATCTGGAACTTTGACTGATATCAAGACGATCATTTACAGTGGTGTGATTGCACTGATTTTATGTTGAAGGGCTCAATTGGTGATTCTTGGAAACCTGGCCAGCCAGCAGCCCTGACTTTTGTGCTCACAAGTGGGAGCTGTGGCTTAGCAGAGTTCCCCAAATCCCTCTACCGGGTCCCCTGCTAGTCCTGGATTTCACATATGTCTGCGGGTTCTGCTTCCCTTCTGGTCATGACCTGCCCCCAGTCCTGGCACTCAGTGGCTGGTACTGCAGCATAGACGGACTGGCCCACACTCATTTCAGTTCTTTTCAGTGGTGTTACCACCGAACCCAGCCTGACCCACCGCAGACATGACTCAGCTGTGACTTGGCAAGTACCGCAGCCTAGTCAGGCATGTCCCATACCAGTTCTGTCTTTTGTGAGTGCCAGTGGGTACTGAGGTGCTGAGACCTTGCCCAATCTGGCTTGCCCCTATATCCAGGCAACATGCATGCCAATGGGTGCTACAACCTTGTCCAGTCAAGTCCTTCTGTAGCACAGGCTCTCGAAATCAGCAGTGGGAGCTACAGCCTAGCGGGGGAGGCCTCAAAGTTCTCCTACCAGGCCTGTTCCCAGTCTCAGATCTTATGCATCCTGGTGAGTGCTTTGACTAGCCTGGCATAGCCCACCCCCAGTCTTGCCAGCAGAATATTATAGCCTAAACCAATCCAATCCAGTTCATATCCTGTGTTGGCTCTGGTGCATGCCAGTGGGTACTGCAGCCTCCCCAGCTTGGCCTGTCCCTAGATATGTCCACACACATGCCAAATGTTGCTGTCTGGTCTGGTCTGGCCTGCCCCCAACTGTGGCTCTTATGCTCCACAGTGGGAACTGTGGCCTAGTAAGGCAATTTTCCAAGTTCCCTTATCAAGCTTACTGTCAGCTCCAGATCTCGTGCATGCCAGAGAGAGCAGCTGTCATGCTTGGCATGGTTTACTCTCAGTCCTGGACTTTGCATATGCTGGCAGGTGCTGCAGCCTGGCCTGGGCCCTCTTGGTCTTCTCCATCACCTCTCCTTATATACTCTTTCCCCACCCCCCAAAGTCCTAATTTAGCCAGGAAATTGGATACAGATGAGTCCAATTAGTCTAGGTGTTTTAAGCTACAAACCCAGTTCCTGTTCCTGCCCATCTCAATGAGCACTAACCAACTCCCTAGCCCACAACAGGGCTGAGGACCTGCATGGCAGGGATAGACCACAGTACCTGCCAGCAAGTGTCAGAACAGGGGATGGGTAATGCTACACTTGGCTGTAACTCTAACCTCACATGTCAGAACCAGGTTGGAGGCAGACTCTGTGGGGGATATGTCGGATCAGCCCTGTGGAACTGCAATACCTGCTGGTTTGCTTGAGAGCTAGGGGTGGTGATGAGCCAAACTAGGCATGACCATGGAATTCAATGACACTTATGAATACTGGGATTGAGATCAGGCTGAGCTGATCCAGGTTGCAGCACTTGTAGGTGCACCAAGGAATTGTAAGTGTGGCTAGTTGGGCCATATCATCCACCAGCGCACTCAAAGGTAGAGATGGAGAAAGTGGACTATCCCAGGTAGGGGTCTAGCACTTGCTGCACATATGAGATCTAGGTCTGGGAGTGAGCCTGTTGAGAGAACTTTGGGAATCCCCCTGGTGAATTGTAGCTTCTGCTGGTGAACATGTGAGTTAGGGCTGAGTGTGGGCCAGGGCAGGCCAGGCAAGGCTGCTCCTCTTGTTGGCAGGTGTGTGGGCTGGCTTGGGCAGGTAATGTTGGTGGTGGTGGACTGGATGGGGCCCAACCAAAAGTAACACATTGGCATTTGCAGGAACCAGGATGGGTGTGGGTCATGCTTGGCTAGGTTATTACATCTACTGGTTTGCCTGAAAGCCAGGAATGGGGGAAGGCTGGACAAGGCTAAGCTACAATACCTACCAGTGAAAGTTTGGGCTGGGAGTGGGTTGGGCCAGGGCCACCTGTAGCATCTGATGGCAAAAACAAAAGTGGGGTGCCAGGCTGGTTTGGAGCAACCAGCAGCATTTGCAAGATCTGTGATTGAGTGTGGGCCTGGTCGGGGACGTAAGGGCACACCCTCTCTGGACTGTGATTCCCACTTGTGAGCACAATAGCTGGAATGGGAACAGTGATCTGGGGTGGATATGGTTGCAGCGTGTCTTGGCATGGGTGTGGGCTGGGTCTGGGGTGTGCCAGGCTGGGCTAGACTTTGAAACTCCCTGGCGTTCGCAAGAGCCAGAGTGGATGTAGGACAGGCTGGGTTTAGTTTCAGTATCTGCTGAACCACGTGAGAGTCAAGTCTAGGAGTGGGCAAGGCAGGGCTAGACTATAGCACCCAAAGGTAAGAGCCAGAATGAGTATTGGCTGTTTAGGCAAGGCTGCTGTACCAGCCACAACAGGGGGTAAGCCAAGACAGGCTTGGCCAAGAACCCTCTGTTGTGTGTGAGATCTACCTGGGAGGTGATCTAAGAGAGGAGCTTGGGGGACTCCTCTGTCAGAATGCAATCTCTGTAGGTGAATGCAAAAACTGAGGCTGGGAGCAGCCCAGACCAGGCCAGGTTATAGTACCCATGGCATACAAATGTGTGGGTCAGTTCTGGTGTTGAGCCAGGCTTGGCCAGTTCATAACACCCAATGGCAGA